>NC_041385.1:759443754-759452204 GCF_002162155.2 Triticum dicoccoides
TTATGAGAGATTTGAGGGGGGGGGGGTTTGGTTAGGGAGAGAGAGCGTGGGGGGCAGCAGCTCGGGGTTGTGAGGTTGTGAGGTTGAAGAATGAGTTATGGAGTGGGCCCACAAGGCCTTATAATCTGCAAAAGGACCAAAACACCACCGACCTTGGCGTCTAGGTGGGCAGAGGGGCAACCGCACATTTTCCTCTCTGGTTAGGGCCTAAACGCCTTGATTCCTGGCGTCTAGGTGGGCAGAGGAGCAACCACAAAATTAGCTCTCTGGTTATGGCCTAAACGCCATGGTCTCTGGCGTCTGGGGCAGAGGTGAAGACGCCGTGATCTCTGGCGTCTAGGTGTGCAGAGGAGCAACCACACATTTTCCTCTCTGGTAAGGGCCTAAACGCCGTGGTTTCTGGCGTCTTGGCAGAACAAAGCATTTCTAGCATCTGGGCAGAACAAAGCATTTCTGGCGTCTGATATATGACAATTTTGTTGCACAATTCACCACATGGACAACTAATAAGAAAGTTCCCATCAAATAGCATAACTTAGGTTCATTACATAGTTCCGATCAAATAGCATAATAGGTCCATGACATAGTTCATCAGAAATTCATGATACAATCCTCAAATAGCACATTCAACTAAATTATTGGGTCACACGCGGCCATTTCCCCTTCTTGTCGCGTGCCTCATCCTCCTCTTGTGCATCGCGAGCCCTCGCAAGCTTTCTTGCCCTCTCGTCTTGACGAGCTGCCTTCTCTTTGCGCGCCCTCTCCTCCTCACGCTTCTTCCGCTCCTTCCTCTCCCTCTCACGACGTTCCTCGTCCTCGGCTCTTTGTAAGGATTCTTCAAACCGTCGCTGTCTCCTAAGGCAATCTTGAAGTTGGTCTTTTTGGACATCTTCTAGCACTTCATGATCTATCCATGTGAAGTACTTGCAAAGAGGAGGAGGTGACTACACACAAAACAAGTTTTTGTTAGTAATATAAAATGGATCATAATGGAGAATAGCCTACTTTTCTAACATACCGGTGGGATGTCATAGGCGTTAGTGGGACGCGCGCGATCATGTGCATAGTTGGGACACACAAAATATCTTCTTCCTTCCGTCCACGACTTCTTCCGGTCAGTGGAGACCTTCACCTTGCACTCATCTGCACACCAACATGAAGGGGTTTTCACATCCTTCTCCTTTGTCTTGTCCAACCTTGCCTCCTCCCACTTGCTCGGCATGTCCTCTTGGTCAACACACCGTGGTCTCGTCGTGGAATCGGATGAAGCCATGCCTATGAGAAGAAGAATTGTTAGAAAATTACATGAACAAACTTAATGCAAAAAAACACAATACAAGAAAACAAGAAAAGAATGAACAAATATTTACCATTCAAAATTGGTCAACCATTTGGATTATGCAAATAACCAAACGCCGACCCGTTATCAGTCCTCCGTACTCTTGTACCACCACCGGAACCACCTCTACGAGCACCACTACTACCCCCTCTAGGGCCTCCATTAGCGCCACCTCTACCACGTTGTCCACTCCTAGCACCTCCTCTAGGGCCTCTAGCAGCACCGGAACCACCTCTACGACCACCGGAACCCCCTCCTCTACGACCACCGGAACCCCCTCTGCCACCACCTGCCTGACTCGTGGTTGGATTGCCCTTCTTTGACGTTTTCCTTTTCTTAGAGCATGTTCTCACATTGTGTCCCGGATTGTCACATTGATCACAGTTGTTAGTGTCCGGAGGCTCCATAAAGTGCCCGCTACCAAATTGGTTCATGCCAGTGTATCCAGCTAGGTTGTCCATATCGCCTCTCAACCGTTTCTATCTGATTCTACCCTTGGGCTCAACCTTCAGCAAAGGATCGGGCCTAAGCTCCGGGCCATTATAGTCGGGCCACTGCGATGGGTCTAGGAAGGGTTGGAATCTAGGGGGCCATGTCAACCTAGTAGCTTCAAGATCGAACTCATGCATCCTCACGGTTGTCCCATCAGACACATGTATATTTCTTGACGACGCCGCCGTCAAAAGATGAGAGCATGGCCAATGATACTTACTAGGCCTCTCACACTAACACCACCGTCTCTTAAGGTGTACCTCAAATGCACGACCACCATATGACATACCATCTCTTGTTGTCCCACCAGGCTCGTCGATTTGGTAGGTCATATCGTAGGTGTTGAATAGCCTAAGTTTCTATGCTGAGGACTTGCTTTGTTGTAACATCATCCACTCTTCAGCCTTTGGTGGATATTCCATTTTTTCACCAATCCACTTCACGGTTTCCTCTGAATGCATCAGAAAATACTCATTAAGCTTGAAGAAAGTATATTCCACTATTGCAGTAACTGGCAATGGGCGGGCACCTCTGAGTACATTGTTAAAACATTCGACCATGTTACTGGTCATGTCTCCATATCTCCAACCTCCTTCGTCATGAGCGCGTGCCCACTTGTGTTTCTCCGGAAAATTTCATGTTAAGAAATCTTTCCCTCCTTCGTTTGCAGCTTCGTAGAGCTTGTCATAGCGAATGGTGAACGCACCGGTGCTAAAGGCCATGCAAACATGGGTTAGATCCTTGCTCAACTCCTTGCTCTTACATGCCCTATAAAAGTTTGCCACGAAATGCCTCATGCACCATCGATGGTGGAGCTTTGGAAGTCCTGGAATAACAATGTCCATGGCTTTCAGTATGCCTTGGTGCCGGTCTGATATAATGCACACTTCTCTATCACCAATGACATTTTCCCTAACATGACGCATGAACCACTCCCAGTTGTCTTGGTGCTCGAAGGGCACCAAACCAAATGCCACCGGCAACACATTGTCATTGGAGGAGTGCGCCGTTGCTACCATGATTGTGCCCTTGTATCGGCCGGTCAAGAATGTACCATCAATAGACAAAACCGGACGGCAATGCTTAAAGGCCGTGATGCATTGTCCGAAACTCCAGAAGGCACGGTGAAACACCCCATGACCATCATCCTCGACCACATGGTACATGCCGGGGTTCCTATGGGCAATCGCTCCCAACAACCGCGGGAGGCAATTGTATGCTTCTTCCCAACTACCATACAACATCCTTAAAGCATTTGACTTGGCCTTCCATGTCTTCCCATACTTGACTTTGTATCCAAACATTTTTTTCACCGTTGTCATGAGGAGCTTCACCTTCACGGTTGGATCACTTGATACTTCTTTCATTAATTTAAACCCGAGAAACTCAAACGTGAGTTGACGATGTGTTTTAGGCTTCTTTTTTGACGGTGGCCTGCACGAGTGAGTACACACACAACTTGTTAACATCCATTGCCCGGTTTTAATTCTTCTTCCATGGACCGCCCATGGGCATCCTTCTTTGTCACAATGGATGGAGTAACGCACTTTTTGGTCCGAGTGCCCAACAAGATATGGTCTATGGTTTCTAATAGCATAGTCACTTAGCCATACTTTAAAGCCTGCAAACTCACAAACTTCAACCCTTTCTTCAAGTAAGCATTCTCGTCTTCACCCATGACCCTTGGTTCGCCCGGTTCCGGGCAAGCTCTTGGTTCTATCGCCTTACTCATGCCACCATCAACTACCACCTTGTGGGCCAGCCTGAGATCACGAAACAATGGAGTTCTTATTTCCAAACCGGTCACCTCTGTGTGTATACGGTTCTCTCTCTCTCCATGAATCCATCCACGTCCAGTTCTTCCTCCGGACCTTCATCATCCGAGTCATATGCATATGCACGACCATAAGGGATCTCACGGTCCATGTCCTGCTGCCTGACAAACGCTTCCAAGTCACCGATGTCATTGCCATGAATCTCATCCTCTTTCTCATCATCATCACTACATCCATCCTCTAGTGCAAGACGAGCCCTTTCAAGCTTCCTAACTCTCTCCTCTTCTTGAGCCATCTTCTTGTTTTTGCATGCCATGTCCGCCTCATGCTTCAGTCGTTCCTTTTTCTCCTTCTCATTTGCATGAGTCTCATCCTCATGCATGTCATCATCATCATCACCATGACCACATTGGACATCACCATCACCATCAACATATTGTTCATTAACTTTTTCAAGAGCATGCCCAACAACTTCATTTTCTTGGCTAGGTGACGGTTGGCTAGAAGTATTGGGGGCATAGACCTCGGCACTATCCACAACACGAGCCACACTTCTACACAGGGAGGACACTTGGCGGTTCAACTCAATATCAAGCCGCGAACCTTGCCCCTTCATAGCAAACAATTCAAGTGACATGTCTTCCGACGCCGCAACTTTACCCTTGTATATCCCCCAATGCAACTCGGAGATGATAGGCATATTCTTCAGTCGAGATTTTGTTCCCACCCCAACATCATACCTTCCTATTAATTGAACTTTATCATTGGGGTCCATCCAATTCAACTTATCTCTTACTTTAATAACAACCTCATCATAACTAGGACTTGTGTCGAATACCACCACTTCCTCGTTGTCACTTGCAGTTTTGGTCACAAATGACGCTTTGTCCAAATAATGAACATTAACAAGTCTATCATCCATCTAAAAGGGACAACAAACAAGATGAAATGACAATTATAATGCATAGTTGCAAAAACTATGCAACTCTAATGAAGCAATGGCAGCTATATATCCTAATGAGTTGTGTATCCAAAACAAATTAAAACTTATGTACTAAATAAATCATGTCATTAGCTTAACACATAACCTAACCATAACCATCATATTTATCAAATCCATCATTTGTACCCACAAAATTCATATCCCATTACTACTACCACAACTACATATTAATTAAAAGCCATCCAATACCAAAGGATTTGAATAAATCTAGAAACTAAGGTGCCACCTAGGGTTACATGATGCCACTAAAATAACAAGAAATTACCAACAAAATTTAGGGAGCCGGGGGAGATTACCTCAAACAACAAGGGAGAGAAAGATCCATGGAGGAAAATCAAATTTGGAGTGGGATTTGAGTGAGCCTTGAGGTGGGAGAGAGAGGGGGGAGCTCTCCTTTGTTCTTCTTTTTTGGGATGGAAGATTGGGAGAGTGTGTGGAGAGGCCCCACACACTTTTCCCGTGACCACTTATCTCTCAGGGGGGTAGACGCCAAGGTTCATGGCGTCTAGGGTCGGTGTCGACACTTGCCACGTCGGACGGTCAATCTGGCTGACCAGGGAGGTGGGCCAGTGCCAAACGCCAGGGTCCGCGGTGTCTTCAGTGCAATCAGAATGCCATGGATGTTGGCGTCTCGGTTTGGGTCAGATACGAAAAGAGTTTCAAAAGCGGGTCAAATCGTGCTAAAGTTTGCCACATGGGTCAAAACAGTGAAAAAACCCGCAGCAGGAGAAGTGATTTGTCTAATCACCTGGTGATCTGATGCCTTCGCATGGTGGCGCACTGGCAGGATGGTTTCCTCGATCTGACAAATTTGACGTGTGGACGAAATCAAATCACAGAATACTACCCGTGAAACTATTTCACGCGGCTGACCTTTTTGTGTGACGCCTGAAACGAAGGCGCCACACTACACTGTGCAACGCCTCATAGATAGGCGCTACATGCCTGACCAGCATTACATCCCAGACTGCCTAAAAATTGCTAAGTCATTGTGCAGAGCTTAAGAGTTAGGCGTTGCACTGTATAGTGTGGCGCCTAGCTCTCAGGCGCTGCACTACAAAATGAAGCAACCACTAGTGCAACGCCTAGAAGCTAGGCACTACACTGTATAGTGTGGCGCCTAGCTCTCAGGCGCTGCACACTGACTTAGTAATTTTTGGATCACACGGGTGCGACGCTGGCCAGGCGTGTAGCGCCTATCTATGAGACATTGCATAGTGTAGTGTGGCGCCTTCGTGTCGGGCGTCACACAAAAAGGTCAGCCGCGTGAAATAGTTTCACGGGCAGTTCATTCTGTGATTTGATTTCGTCGATAGGTTAAATTTGTCAATTTTTCCCCTCGATCTACATGCCAATTTGACCAAGGACTAGCAGAACCTCCATAGACCATTGTACGAGCGGGCCTTGTGTTCTATTCAGGGGATGCGTGCTGTGTACATTTTTTTATATTGGATCTGACTCATCAGCTTTGCACCAGGATGTCTAAGAGAAAGAAAAATTCAATACATCGATCCGATTGCTGTATGACACCACAAATGGAATTCATGTCGGTCTTGTAGAAAGATAAGCGGCGGAATCGACGCAACCCTAAATTCTCCTCTTGATCTAATCTCGCGTCTGTCAGCTCCAAAGTTAATCATGATTCCGGCCACCAAACAACAAATTTGCCAGCTCGACTCATGGCTGTTCCCTGGCGGGTTATCCTCCGCGATCATTCTGTTCCTATTCTCTGATCTCATCACGAGCTTCTCGACCTATGAAAGATCCCTTTAAGAACTCAACACCATCGTGCGCAGGCCCCACGGTGAGTGCCAACTGTCGTGGAATTGTCATGGCAGATGTCCTTAGTGTGATGACTTAGTCGCGAGGCCAACGCATCTATGTGGTAGCTTGAGAGGGATTTGGCGGAATCGAGAGACGTAACACAAGGCAAGGATTTAGACAGATTCGTGCCCCTAGAAACATCATCCGGTAATAACCCTGCATGCTGTTTGTGGCTAGATCTCATTATGATCATGAGGGAGTCGTCGGTAAGCCGACTCTTTGTGTCTAGCCCTAGAGATTGTTTCTTCTTGATTGTCCCTCTTTGGGGAGCCCTGCCCCTCCCTATATAAGTTGAAGGGGCGGGTTACATGACTAATCCTAGTAGGATTAAGATTACTCTATTACAAGTGGAGTCCTGGTCTTGCTTCCTTTGTAGGAGAATATTCTTTATGCCTTTTCTTTTAAGCCGACCCATCATAGCATGAGCCGGCCTTCTGGGCCTTGGGCCTTGTCTTCTATCCGACCCACTGTTAGGGCCATCCGTGAGTCGCCAGGATCATGAGTCATCAGACCAGTGAGTCGCCAGTCCTCCGGCGAGTTACCAATGAAAATGCCAAGCCCGGTCGGGTCATACCGCGGGGTATATCCCTTAGCCCCTAGTTTAATTTGGATTTATCCATGTTAAACTGATAATGTAAAATAAACACAAGAACAAAATTGATAGGTTATGCTCCGGGTTAAATATTTTCCTGAACCGGCACCTGATCATCCTTAAGTCCTTGTCATTTCCTCCTGGATGCATGCTCAAGATCTTATAGTAACTCTCCTTTAACAGGTATGTTCAAACTTTGCCAATGCAAAATATCCAGGCACTTCTTCTAAAAAAATTCGGGTCAATAGGTCAGCTTCATAACCAATTTGCTGACATTGGCTCTTGTAGAGAAATATTATAAGAAATAATCCATTTGAGTTGGCCTTCAATGCTCTGACTTGACTTTTGCCCCACATGGTGGGCCCATAACCCACAGTTCCGCTGGATCGAAACCTAACTCTCCTGTACACCCCTATTTCCATGATTGTACCTCGCGTGTGGCCTCGTATGTAATTTACGAGCCACCTTCTGTGCAATCATCAATTCTAGAATCAAGTTACTTATTTCGTTGCTTTGAACCCCTTTCATGCCATGTTTCAGGCATCAAACGACTGCCTACCCGCTCGAGACTTCCCATGATAACTCCTTACTTTGCTTTCGATATTTTCTTAAGTTTCAATTAGAGAGTTACTTTCTACCACCTTCCCTGATGTTATCGACCAGATAGTCAACCTTGCATAGGTCCATTCTCCCGGAATACCCAACCTTTATTCTTTCATAAGTATGATGCAGTTCCTGAAGAAAGGATGCCGACTTCATCATGTTGACCTGAAGCGGAAAAATGAAGACATCAACGTACTCGATCGACCTCTTCGAGAGAGCAAGCAAGACCGAGAAGAATCGTTAGAATTTCGTAACCTGTTCTTCCCCATTACTCCCCTCTCAAATCTCGGGACAAGATTTCTTGTAGTGGAGGAGATTTGTAACGCCCGGATAGTTATGCAACAGTAAACCTGTGCTAATGATGCCACATCACCCCTGGTTACGGTTGCTAATCCCGCGTTAGTTCAAACGATTCAAATTCAAATCTTAATTATTGGCAAACATTGACAATTTTCAAACACTAAAAATAAAAATGTTTGGAATGTGGCATTAATACATATACTAAATTAGGGGCTACTTTAAAATTCATAAAACTAAGATAAATGATAAACTAAACTAAAACAATAAAAGAAAAAAAAAGAAAAAAAAATAGAAAACAAAACTAACTAAAAAAACGGGCAAAGCCCCCTCTCCCTGGGACGAATGGCCCAACTGGCCACCCAGGCCCAGCCAGGAGGCCCACCCCATTCCCCCTTAACCACCCCCTCCCGAAACCCTAACCCCTCCCCCAGTCGCCCCACTCACCCACTCCCTCGATCCCGTCTCCCCTCTTTTGCCCCCCGGATTTGATCAGGGGGATTAACCCGCCGCCACCCGGAACGC
>NC_041385.1:759452424-759494214 GCF_002162155.2 Triticum dicoccoides
AGTCGCCCCACTCACCCACTCCCTCGATCCCGTCTCCCCTCTTTTGCCCCCCGGATTTGATCAGGGGGATTGACCCGCCGCCGCCCGGAACGCCACCGCCACGGCCTGCCTCATCGAATCCACCTCGCCGGCTTGCCTCCTCGTCGTCTCCGCCCTCGTCGCCGATGCCCTCGTCCCCGTCGCCGTCCCCATGCCCCATTGCGCTGATCGCTACAACTACAGGGTGAGCCGCCGGCCTCCATCCCTGCTTGCTGCTGCCCCGATGCGGCTCTGGCCACGCGCCCGTGCCCGGACCCACGCAGCCCCTCGCGTGGCCTTGTCCACCGCATCCTTGCGCCCCGCCTCTGCCCGTGCCACCTACCTGCGCCGCTTGACCCAGTCCGCCCGCGCCTAACTTGCTCCTCGAGCTGCGACGTGCCACTCGTCGTCCCGCCATTAGCTGCGTCGTGCCTCGCCTCGCTTTCCCTCCCCGTGCGCCGCTTCGGCCACCCTGCCTTGTCGCCGCTGCCGTTCAAGCATCGCCGCTTCCCTGCTGCTGCCGCGCGTTGCAGGCCGCCTCTGCCCCCATCGTTCTGCCATGCCCGTCGGTCGCAACCGCGGCCGCACACTCCCTGGGCGGGCTCCCCAGGCGCCCGGCGCCCGCGCCTTCCGCGCCGACTGCACCTCTGCCGCGCGTGCTGCCCGCCACCGCCTAGGGCTGCCGCTTGCTGCTGCTGGCGGCTGCCGCCGCCCCACCGCGCCCGGCGACCTCGCCTCCACGCCCGGGCGGGCTGCGCTACCCCCCGGGTTCGCCCTGTTGGGCACCCGCACCCACACGCCCGCTAGCGCCCGAACCCACTAAGGCCCCCTGGGTCTATGACGAGGGGCCCCCCGCCCAGAATAGTTTTTTTAAGATAAAAATATATATTAATAATAGTAATAATTAATTAATTAACTTAGCTTAATTAACTTGTTAACTAATTAATTAGGTTAATTACTTAACAGTCAATGACACTAGGACCCACGGGTCAGTTTGACCAGTCAATGGTCAGAGTTGACCGCTGACATCATGCTGACATCATAAAATGATTTTCAAATTAAATTAATTCTGTCAATTCTAAAAATGATTAAAAACTTTAAAAATTAATATAAAATAAACCGTAGCTCAGATGAAAATACTCTGTACATGAAAGTTGCTCAGAACGATTAGGCGAGTCCGAATACGCAGCACGTTCGTCAGCCACACGTCCCTAGCATAGAGAACATGCAACATTTCACCTCTGGTTCATGTGTCCGAAAACGAGAAACACCGGGGATACTTTCCCGGATGTTTCCCTCCTTCACCGATATCACCTACTATCGCGTTAGGGCACACCTAGCACCGCTCTTTATCATGTCATGCATCGTCATGCCTATGATTGCATTACATTTATTGTTTTTTCCCTCTTCTCTCCGGCAGACTACGGAACCGACGCTGGTGCTGCCTCGGTCAACTATGGAGTTCACGACCCCTCCTTGCCATAGCAACCAGGCAAGCCCCCCTTGATCACCAGATATCGCCTATTCTTCCCTCTACTACTTGCATTAGAGTAGTGTAGCATGTTACTGTTTTGGTTAATCCTATTCTGTTGCATAGCCTGTCATTGTTGCTACAGTTGTTGATACCTTACCTGCAATCCTAAATGCTTAGTATAGGGTGCTTGTTTATCATCTGTGCTCCTACATTCTTGTCCGTCTGCCATGTTATACTATCGGGCCGTGATCGCTCGAGAGGTGATCACGTGTATATACATACATACATATCATACATAATATTCAGATGGTGACTAAAGTCGGGTCGGCTCATAGAGTACCTGCAAGTGATTCAAAGATGGGGGCTAAAGGGGCAGGTGGTTCCATCCAGGTAGTGATGGGCCTGGGTTCCTGACAACCCCCTGATGGTTACTTTGTGGCGGAGCGACAGGGCAGGTTGCGACCACCTAGGAGAGAGGTGGGCCTGGCCCTGGTCAATGTCCGCGGTTACTTCAAAATAACACGCTGAACGATATCTTGGTATTTGATCTGAGTCTGGCCACTGGCCTATACGCACTAACCAACTACGTGTGAACAGTTATGGGCACTCGACCACCATATGACATACCATCTCTTGTTGTCCCACCAGGCTCGTCGATTTGGTAGGTCATATCGTAGGTGTTGAATAGCCTAAGTTTCTATGCTGAGGACTTGCTTTGTTGTAACATCATCCACTCTTCAACCTTTGGTGGATATTCCATTTTTTCACCAATCCACTTCACGGTTTCCTCTGAATGCATCAGAAAATACTCATTAAGCTTGAAGAAAGTATATTCCACTATTGCAGTAACTGGCAATGGGCGGGCACCTCTGAGTACATTGTTAAAACATTCGACCATGTTACTGGTCATGTCTCCATATCTCCAACCTCCTTCGTCATGAGCGCGTGCCCACTTGTGTTTCTCCGGAAAATTTCATGTTAAGAAATCTTTCCCTCCTTCGTTTGCAGCTTCGTAGAGCTTGTCATAGCGAATGGTGAACGCACCGGTGCTAAAGGCCATGCAAACAGGGGTTAGATCCTTGCTCAACTCCTTGCTCTTACATGCCCTATAAAAGTTTGCCACGAAATGCCTCATGCACCATCGATGGTGGAGCTTTGTAAGTCCTGGAATAACAATGTCCATGGCTTTCAGTATGCCTTGGTGCCGGTCTGATATAATGCACACTTCTCTATCACCAATGACATTTTCCCTAACATGACGCATGAACCACTCCAGTTGTCTTGGTGCTCGAAGGGCACCAAACCAAATGCCACCGGCAACACATTGTCATTGGAGGAGTGCGCCGTTGCTACCATGATTGTGCCCTTGTATCGGCCGGTCAAGAATGTACCATCAATAGACAAAACCGGACGACAATGCTTAAAGGCCGTGATGCATTGTCCGAAACTCCAGAAGGCACGGTGAAACACCCCATGACCATCATCCTCGACCACATGGTACATGCCGGGGTTCCTATGGGCAATCGCTCCCAACAACCGCGGGAGGCAATTGTATGCTTCTTCCCAACTACCATACAACATCCTTAAAGCATTTGACTTGGCCTTCCATGTCTTCCCATACTTGACTTTGTATCCAAACATTTTTTTTCACCGTTGTCATGAGGAGCTTCACCTTCACGGTTGGATCACTTGATACTTCTTTCATTAATTTAAACCCGAGAAACTCAAACGTGAGTTGACGATGTGTTTTAGGCTTCTTTTTTGACGGTGGCCTGCACGAGTGAGTACACACACAACTTGTTAACAGCCATTGCCCGGTTTTAATTCTTCTTCCATGGACCGCCCATGGGCATCCTTCTTTGTCACAATGGATGGAGTAACGCACTTTTTGGTCCGAGTGCCCAACAAGATATGGTCTATGGTTTCTAATAGCATAGTCACTTAGCCATACTTTAAAGCCTGCAAACTCACAAACTTCAACCCTTTCTTCAAGTAAGCATTCTCGTCTTCACCCTTGACCCTTGGTTCGCCCGGTTCCGGGCAAGCTCTTGGTTCTATCGCCTTACTCATGCCACCATCAACTACCACCTTGTGGGCCAGCCTGAGATCACGAAACAATGGAGTTCTTATTTCCAAACCGGTCACCTCTGTGTGTATACGGTTCTCTCTCTCTCCATGAATCCATCCACGTCCAGTTCTTCCTCCGGACCTTCATCATCCGAGTCATATGCATATGCACGACCATAAGGGATCTCACGGTCCATGTCCTGCTGCCTGACAAACGCTTCCAAGTCACCGATGTCATTGCCATGAATCTCATCCTCTTGCTCATCATCATCACTACATCCATCCTCTAGTGCAAGACGAGCCCTTTCAAGCTTCCTAACTCTCTCCTCCTCTTGAGCCATCTTCTTGTTTTTGCATGCCATGTCCGCCTCATGCTTCAGTCGTTCCTTTTTCTCCTTCTCATTTGCATGAGTCTCATCCTCATGCATGTCATCATCATCATCACCATGACCACATTGGACATCACCATCACCATCAACATATTGTTCATTAACTTTTTCAAGAGCATGCCCAACAAGTTCATTTTCTTGGCTAGGTGACGGTTGGCTAGAAGTATTGGGGGCATAGACCTCGGCACTATCCACAACACGAGCCACACTTCTACACAGGGAGGACACTTGGCGGTTCAAGTCAATATCAAGCCGCGAACCTTGCCCCTTCGTAGCAAACAATTCAAGTGACATGTCTTCCGACGCCGCAACTTTACCCTTGTATATCCCCCAATGCAACTCGGAGATGATAGGCATATTCTTCAGTCGAGATTTTGTTCCCACCCCAACATCATACCTTCCTATTAATTGAACTTTATCATTGGGGTCCATCCAATTCAACTTATCTCTTACTTTAATAACAACCTCATCATAACTAGGACTTGTGTCGAATACCACCACTTCCTCGTTGTCACTTGCAGTTTTGGTCACAAATGACGCTTTGTCCAAATAATGAACATTAACAAGTCTATCATCCATCTAAAAGGGACAACAAACAAGATGAAATGACAATTATAATGCATAGTTGCAAAAACTATGCAACTCTAATGAAGCAATGGCAGCTATATATCCTAATGAGTTGTGTATCCAAAACAAATTAAAACTTATGTACTAAATAAATCATGTCATTAGCTTAACACATAACCTAACCATAACCATCATATTTATCAAATCCATATTTGTACCCACAAAATTCATATCCCATTACTACTACCACAACTACATATTAATTAAAAGCCATCCAATACCAAAGGATTTGAATAAATCTAGAAACTAAGGTGCCACCTAGGGTTACATGATGCCACTAAAATAACAAGAAATTACCAACAAAATTTAGGGAGCCGGGGGAGATTACCTCAAAAAACAAGGGAGAGAAAGATCCATGGAGGAAAATCAAATTTGGAGTGGGATTTGAGTGAGCCTTGAGGTGGGAGAGAGAGGGGGGAGCTCTCCTTTGTTCTTCTTTTTCGGGATGGAAGATTGGGAGAGTGTGTGGAGAGGCCCCACACACTTTTCCCGTGACCACTTATCTCTCAGCGGGTAGACGCCAAGGTTCATGGCGTCTAGGGTCGGTGTCGACACTTGCCACGTCGGACGGTCAATCTGGCTGACCAGGGAGGTGGGCCAGTGCCAAACGCCAGGGTCCGCGGTGTCTTCAGTGCAATCAGAACGCCATGGATGTTGGCGTCTCGGTTTGGGTCAGATACGAAAAAAGTTTCAAAAGCGGGTCAAATCGTGCTAAAGTTTGCCACATGGGTCAAAACAGTGAAAAAACCCGCAGCAGGAGAAGTGATTTGTCTAATCACCTGGTGATCTGATGCCTTCGCATGGTGGCGCACTGGCAGGATGGTTTCCTCGATCTGACAAATTTGACGTGTGGACGAAATCAAATCACAGAATACTACCCGTGAAACTATTTCACGCGGCTGACCTTTTTGTGTGATGCCTGAAACGAAGGCGCCACACTACACTGTGCAACGCCTCATAGATAGGCGCTACATGCCTGACCAGCATTGCATGCCAGACTGCCTAAAAATTGCTAAGTCATTGTGCAGAGCCTAAGAGTTAGACGTTGCACTGTATAGTGTGGCGCCTAGCTCTCAGGCGCTGCACTACAAAATGAAGCAACCACTAGTGCAACGCCTAGAAGCTAGGCACTACACTGTATAGTGTGGCGCCTAGCTCTCAGGCGCTGCACACTGACTTAGTAATTTTTGGATCACACGGGTGCGACGCTGGCCAGGCGTGTAGCGCCTATCTATGAGACATTGCACAGTGTAGTGTGGCGCCTTCGTGTCGGGCGTCACACAAAAAGGTCAGCCGCGTGAAATAGTTTCACGGGCAGTTCATTCTGTGATTTGATTTCGTCGATAGGTTAAATTTGTCAATTTTGCCCCTCGATCTACATGCCAATTTGACCAAGGACTAGCAAAACCTCCATAGACCATTGTACGAGCGGGCCTTGTGTTCTATTCAGGGGATGCGTGCTGTGTACATTTTTTTATATTGGATCTGACTCATCAGCTTTGCACCAGGATGTCTAAGAGAAAGAAAAATTCAATACATCGATCCGATTGCTGTATGACACCACAAATGGAATTCATGTCGGTCTTGTAGAAAGATAAGCGGCGGAATCGATGCAACCCTAAATTCTCCTCTTGATCTAATCTCGCGTCTGTCAGCTCCAAAGTTAATCATGATTCCGGCCACCAAACAACAAATTTGCCAGCTCGACTCATGGCTGTTCCCTGGCGGGTTATCCTCCGCGATCATTCTGTTCCTATTCTCTGATCTCATCACGAGCTTCTCGACCTATGAAAGATCCCTTTAAGAACTCAACACCATCGTGCGCAGGCCCCACGGTGGGTGCCAACTGTCGTGGAATTGTCATGGCAGATGTCCTTAGTGTGATGACTTAGTCGCGAGGCCAACGCATCTATCTGGTAGCTTGAGAGGGATTGGGCGGAATCGAGAGACGTAACACAAGGCAAGGATTTAGACAGATTCGTGCCCCTAGAAACATCATCCGGTAATAACCCTGCTTGCTGTTTGTGGCTAGATCTCATTATGATCATGAGGGAGTCGTCGGTAAGCCGGCTCTTTGTGTCTAGCCCTAGAGATTGTTTCTTCTTGATTGTCCCTCTTTGGGGAGCCCTGCCCCTCCTTATATAAGTTGAAGGGGCGGGTTACATGACTAATCCTAGTAGGATTAAGATTACTCTATTACAAGTGGAGTCCTGGTCTTGCTTCCTTTGTAGGAGAATATTCTTTATGCCTTTTCTTTTAAGCCGACCCATCATAGCATGAGCCGGCCTTCTGGGCCTTGGGCCTTGTCTTCTATCCGACCCACCGTTAGGGCCATCCGTGAGTCGCCAGGATCATGAGTCATCAGACCAGTGAGTCGCCAGTCCTCCGGCGAGTTACCAATGAAAATGCCAAGCCCGGTCGGGTCATACCACGGGGTATATCCCTTAGCCCCTAGTTTAATTTGGATTTATCCATGTTAAACTGATAATGTAAAATAAACACAAGAACAAAATTGATAGGTTATGCTCCGGGTTAAATATTTTCCTGAACCGGCACCTGATCATCCTTAAGTCCTTGTCATTTCCTCCTGGATGCATGCTCAAGATCTTATAGTAACTCTCCTTTAACAGGTATGTTCAAACTTTGCCAATGCAAAATATCCAGGCACTTCTTCTAAAAAAATTCGGGTCAATAGGTCAGCTTCATAACCAATTTGCTGACATTGGCTCTTGTAGAGAAATATTATAAGAAATAATCCATTTGAGTTGGCCTTCAATGCTCTGACTTGACTTTTGCCCCACATGGTGGGCCAATAACCCACAGTTCCGCTGGATCGAAACCTAACTCTCCTGTACACCCCTATTTCCATGATTGTACCTCGCGTGTGGCCTTGTATGTAATTTACGAGCCACCTTCTGTGCAATCATCAATTCTAGAATCAAGTTACTTATTTCGTTGCTTTGAACCCCTTTCATGCCATGTTTCAGGCATCAAACGACTGCCTACCCGCTCGAGACTTCCCATGATAACTCCTTACTTTGCTTTCGATATTTTCTTAAGTTTCAATTAGAGAGTTACTTTCTGCCACCTTCCCTGATGTTATCGACCAGATAGTCAACCTTGCATAGGTCCATTCTCCCGGAATACCCAACCTTTATTCTTTCATAAGTATGATGCAGTTCCTGAAGAAAGGATGCCGACTTCATCATGTTGACCTGAAGCGGAAAAATGAAGACATCAACGTACTCGATCGACCTCTTCGAGAGAGCAAGCAAGACCGAGAAGAATCGTTAGAATTTCGTAACCTGTTCTTCCCCATTACTCCCCTCTCAAATCTCGGGACAAGATTTCTTGTAGTGGAGGAGATTTGTAACGCCCGGATAGTTATGCAATAGTAAACCTATGCTAATGATGCCACATCACCCCTGGTTACGGTTGCTAATCCCGCGTTAGTTCAAACGATTCAAATTCAAATCTTAATTATTGGCAAACATTGACAATTTTCAAACACTAAAAATAAAAATGTTTGGAATGTGGCATTAATACATATACTAAATTAGGGGCTACTTTAAAATTCATAAAACTAAGATAAATGATAAACTAAACTAAAACAATAAAAGAAAAAAAAAGAAAAAAAATAGAAAACAAAACTAACTAAAAAAACGGGCAAAGCCCCCTCTCCCTGGGACGAATGGCCCAACTGGCCACCCAGGCCCAGCCAGGAGGCCCACCCCATTCCCCCTTAACCACCCCCTCCCGAAACCCTAACCCCTCCCCCAGTCGCCCCACTCACCCACTCCCTCGATCCCGTCTCCCCTCTTTTGCCCCCCGGATTTGATCAGGGGGATTAACCCGCCGCCACCCGGAACGCCACCGCCACGGCCTGCCTCATCGAATCCACCTCGCCGGCTTGCCTCCTCGTCGTCTCCGCCCTTGTCGCCGATGCCCTCGTCCCCGTCGCCCTCCCCACGCCCCATTGCCCTGATCGCTACAACTACAGGGTGAGCCGCCGGCCTCCATCCCTGCTTGCTGCTGCCCCGATGCGGCTCTGGCCACGCGCCCGTGCCTGCACCCACGCAGCCCCTCGCGTGGCCTTGTCCACCGCATCCTTGCGCCCCGCCTCTGCCCGTGCCACCTACCTGCGCCGCTTGACCCAGTCCGCCCGCGCCTAACTTGCTCCTCAAGCTGCGACGTGCCACTCGTCGTCCCGCCATTAGCTGCGTCGTGCCTCGCCTCGCTTTCCCTCCCCGTGCGCCGCTTCGGCCACCCTGCCTTGTCGCCGCTGCCGTTCAAGCATCGCCGCTTCCCTGCTGCTGCCGCGCGTTGCAGGCCGCCTCTGCCCCCATCGTTCTGCCATGCCCATCGGTCGCAACCGCGGCCGCACACTCCCTGGGCGGGCTCCCCAGGCGCCCGACGCCCGCGCCTTCCGCGCCGACTGCACCTCTGCCGCGCGTGCTGCCCGCCACCGCCTAGGGATGCCGCTTGCTGCTGCTGGCGGCTGCCGGTGCCCCACCGCGCTCGGCGACCTCGCCTCCACGCCCGGGCGGGCTGCGCTGCCCCCCGGGTTCGCCCTGTTGGGCACCCGCACTCACACGCCCGCTAGCGCCCGAACCCACTAAGGCCCCCTGGGTCTATGACGAGGGGGCCCCCGCCCAGAATAGTTTTTTTTAAGATAAAAATATATATTAATAATAGTAATAATTAATTAATTAACTTATCTTAATTAACTTGTTAACTAATTAATTAGGTTAATTACTTAACAGTCAATGACACTAGGACCCACGGGTCAGTTTGACCAGTCAATGGTCAGAGTTGACCGCTGACATCATGCTGACATCATAAAATGATTTTCAAATTAAATTAATTCTGTCAATTCTAAAAATGATTAAAAACTTTAAAAATTAATATAAAATAAACCGTAGCTCAGATGAAAATACTCTGTACATGAAAGTTGCTCAGAACGATTAGGCGAGTCCGAATACGCAGCACGTTCGTCAGCCACACGTCCCTAGCATAGAGAACATGCAACATTTCACCTCTGGTTCATGTGTCCGAAAACGAGAAACACCGGGGATACTTTCCCGGATGTTTCCCTCCTTCACCGATATCACCTACTATCGCGTTAGGGCACACCTAGCACCGCTCTTTATCATGTCATGCATCGTCATGCCTATGATTGCATTACATTTATTGTTTTTTCCCTCTTCTCTCCGGTAGACTACGGAACCGACGCTGGTGCTGCCTCGGTCAACTATGGAGTTCACGACCCCTCCTTGCCATAGCAACCAGGCAAGCCCCCCTTGATCACCAGATATCGCCTATTCTTCCCTCTACTACTTGCATTAGAGTAGTGTAGCATGTTACTGTTTCGGTTAATCCTATTCTGTTGCATAGCCTGTCATTGTTGCTACAGTTGTTGCTACCTTACCTGCAATCCTAAATGCTTAGTATAGGGTGCTTGTTTATCATCTGTGCTCCTACATTCTTGTCCGTCTGCCATGTTATACTATCGGGCCGTGATCGCTCGAGAGGTGATCACGTGTATATACATACATACATATCATACATAATATTCAGATGGTGACTAAAGTCGGGTCGGCTCATAGAGTACCTGCAAGTGATTCAAAGATGGGGGCTAAAGGGGCAGGTGGTTCCATCCAGGTAGTGATGGGCCTGGGTTCCTGACAGCCCCCTGATGGTTACTTTGTGGCGGAGCGACAGGGCAGGTTGCGACCACCTAGGAGAGAGGTGGGCCTGGCCCTGGTCAATGTCCGCGGTTACTTCAAAATAACACGCTGAACGATATCTTGGTATTTGATCTGAGTCTGGCCACTGGCCTATACGCACTAACCAACTATACGTGGGAACAGTTATGGGCACCCGACGTCGTGGTATCAGTCGAAGCCTTCTTTACGTCAGCGACTGAGTGGCACGCGCCGGGTTGGACTGGAACGCCTCCTCTTGTATAAGGGAGGCTAGGTCTGCTCGCCGGCCGCATACGGAACATGCAAGTGTGCAATGGGTGATGGGCTCAGACCCCTGCGCATAGGATTTAGACCGGCGTGTTGACCTCTGTGTTGTGCCTAGGTAGGGCTGCGATGTGTTGATCTTCCGAGGCCGGGCATGACCCAGGAAAGTGTGTCCGGCCAGAGGGATCGAGCGTGTTGGGAAATGTGGTGCACCCCTGCTGGGAAGTTTATCTATTCGAATAGCCGTGTCCCTCGGTAAAAGGACGACCCGGAGTTGTAACTTGACCTTATGACAACTAGAACCGGATACTTAATAAAACACACCCAGACAAGTTCAAGAGACATCCCGGTGATCACTTTCCCACAGGTCGACGAGGGGAGGATCACTGGGTAGGATTATGCTATGAAGTGATACTTGATGAATTTATCATCCACTCTCTTCTACATGCTGCAAGATGGAGGCTGCCAGAAGTGTACTCTTCGATAGGACTAGCTATCCCCCTCTTATTCTGGTATTCTGCAGTTCAACCCATTGTTATTGCCTCTTTACACATATACCCATGCATTGTAGTGCAGATCATTGCTACCTCTTGAGCACTGCGTTGGTTTTCCCTTGAAGAGGAAAGGGTGATGCAGCAAAGTAGCGTAAGTATTTCCCTCAGTTTTTGAGAACCAAGGTATCAATCCTGTAGGAGGCTCCTCACAAGTCCCTCGTACCTACACAAACAAACAAAAACCTCGCAAACAACGCGATAAAGGGGTTGTCAATCCCTTCACGGCCACTTGCAACAGTGAGATCTGATAGAGATAATAAGATAAGATAAATATTTTTGGTATTTTTATGATATAGATTAGAAAGTAAAGATTGTAAAATAAAGTAGATCGGAAACTTATATGATAAAAGATAGACCCGGGGAACATAGGTTTCACTAGTGGCTTCTCTCAAGATAGCATAAGTATTACGGTGGATGAACAAATTACTGTCAAGCAGTTGATAGAAAAGTGCATAGTTATGAGATTATCTACGCATGATCATGTATATAGGCATCACGTCCGCGACAAGCAGACCAAAACGATTCTGCATCTACTACTATTACTCCAAACATTGACCGCTATCCAGCATGCATCTAGAGTATTAAGTTCATCAGAACACAGTAACACATTAGGCAAGATGACATGATGCAGAGGGATAAACTCAACCAATATGATATAAACCCCATCTTTTTATCCTCGATGGCAACAATACAATACGTGCCTTGCTGGCCCTGCCATCACTGGGAAAGGACACTGCAAGATTGAACCCAAAGCTAAGCACTTCTCCCATTGCAAGAAAGATCAATCTAGTAGGCCAAACCAAACTGATAATTTGAAGAGACTTGCAAACATAACCAATCATACATAAAAGAATTCAGAGGAGATTCAACTATTTCTCCTAGATAAACTTGATCATAAACCCACAATTCATCGGATCTCGACAAACACACCACAAAAAGAGTTACATCGAATAGATCTCCAAGAAGATCGAGGAGAACTTTGTATTGAGATTCAAAGAGAGAGAAGAAGCCATCTAGCTAATAACTATGGACCCGAAGGTCTGTGGTAAACTACTCACAACTCATCGGAGAGGCCTTGGCGATGATGTAGAAGCCCTCCGTGATCGGTTCCCCCTCCGGCAGAACGCCGGAAAAGGCTCCAAGATGGGATCTCACGGGTACAGAAGGTTGCGGCGGTGGAAATAGGTTTTTGTGGTGCTCCTGGATGTTTTCAGGGTACGAGAGTATATATAGGTGAAGGAGGTCGGTCAGGGGAGCCTCGAGGGGCCCACGAGGCACTATAAAAAATACACTTCCATGATGATATGTGTTTGTCATAGTAGGTCGCGTTTTTTGTCATGCATGTACATCCATGACAAATGTATGACAGAATCAAGATAGTCATACCTGTGCTGTCATAGAAGTGTTCCATGACATTACCAAAATTATTATCACGGAAGTGTCCACTTCCATGACGATAAATCGCGCGTCACAGAAGTGCTTTCGTCAAGGGTGACCGACACGTGGCATCCACCGTAACGGAACACCGTTAAGCTACCAGGTCGGGTTTTGGATCTGATAACCCGTTAACAGCCCCGACCAATGGGAAATTTCCACGTGTAAAATTCTGATTGGCCGAAGGGAACACCTGTCAGCTCGTCAGTGGGCCAGATGTCGCCCGTCCATTGGAGGACACATGCCTATGGTACGTTGACACGTGGCTGGGCCCAACAGAGGCCCATATAGGTTAAAAAGGCCGGCCCAGTCAAAGGCCCATAGAACTTAATCAGGTACTAGTGGGCCAGCCCAATAACGGCCTGCTTAATAAAGGCCCATTTACAGCCCGAAACCAGATCTGGCCCGTTAATTGTTCGCCCAATATTTGAGCCCATTTACGGCCCGAAGCCAGATCTGGCCCGTTAATTGTTCGCCCAATATTTGGGCCCATTTGCGTCCCGAAGCCAGATCTGGCCCATTAATTGTTCGCCGAATATTCGGGCCCAACTACAGCCCAGTGACTTTCGGCCTGTTAGAGGCCTCATGTAGACATGGGCCCATTTCAGCCCGGTGTGACTTTCGGCCTGGGAATGGCCCGTGCTGCCCATGGGCCATATATGGTCTGACGGGACATCGGGCCCACTAGCGGCCCGTGCTAAAGGTGGCAACAGTTAAGCCCAACATGACTTTGGTCCTGTTAAAGGCCTGTCGCGTAATTCAGCCCGTTGATGCCTGTACTAAGCTTTCGGCCTCTTAAAGGCCCATGATATCAGTGGGCCAACTAAGGCTCGAGATATGTTTTGGCCTGGTAACAGCCCGTGAGCTAACTGGGCCCATAACGGCCCGATCTACATTTTGGCCTACTGAAGGCCCGTCGACGACTAGTGAAAATTGAGGCCCAACATGCATTTTGGCCTGCTAAAGGCCCGTGGTTTCATCTCGGCCGTAACAGGCCAGTACAATATTCAGCCTGTTAATGGCCCAACGCTACCTGGGTCGAACTAAGCGCTGGGTTGACAAAAGGCCCAACTAAAATATAGGCCAGTGTAAGTTTGGGCCTGGCACAATGTGTGAAGGCCCCAATCATTTGGGCCCAAGAAAGATGCAGGCCGACCCAATTGTGGCCCGCTAAAAACCTGGCCCGCTATCGAATGTTTCGGCCCGGTCGACTACATCTATTTTTTTTCAGATAGTGAATGATGGCAGTAACTAGTAGGAATTAAGAACAAACCTACTCTACACAATAAAGAAATTACGGCATAGTAACTAACAATAAACCTACACTATACAATAAAGGATTTAAGGTATATTACATCCACTGGGCATCGAAGTTCGCCCCTAGTGATCATAAAGCGCAACGAAGAAGCAGATTACAAAAACTGGGCACCATTGCAGCGTAACAAAATAATACTGAACCGAGACCACTTCCAAGACAGTTCAAGAAAGGTTAGCCTTGTGGGGGAACTGCTGCGCAAGCTGTTGAGCAAGGCTGTGACATCGCCCTAGCATGTCGGTCATAGCTTCCAGGTGTAGCTGTTTAGCGATGAGGTTCTCATTGGTGTTCTCCGCAATCTTTCTTAGAGATAGGACTTCAAGTCGAAGTTGAGTTGCAGAATGCCTTTCTGCAAGAACTTGGGACTGAAGAAGTCGAACTGATTCAGACAATGAATGATGTGAGTTTGTCTGACTGCTAGTCTCAAGTAACTTGAACACTGCATCAAGACAAGACTAGGGTTGTCTCGCTATCTTCAAGATGTTTTGCCTTCTTTGCTGCAATATATGTTGGGTTTGTATCACAACCTTCAGCAGACTTGTGCATGCCATCAGGCATATCACCCTAAAACAAAGCAGAGAGATGACAGGTTTTGCACATGTATAAACAAAGATGATAACTGTCCTGTCAATTCTATCCAATTTCAAATTAGAAAATAAAGAGTAAGTTCAAAATATCAATAGCATAATTTGGCATTGTTCATAATGCGGGGAGCTTCACCACACTACTGGATTACCATGTCAACATAACAAGCATAGATGAAGGTAAAAGAAAATCATTGTATCTATTTTGGATAATGTGCATGGCATGTTGTTCATATCATTAGCCACATCGGTAAGATAAAACAGGAGATGACAAGGTGCAAACGTGGGCTGCTTCACCACACACTGGATTATAGATCCACAAAACCAAGCATACATATAGGGAGTATTAAGTAATGTGCATGGTATGAATAAGGAATTTGGTTTTACAAGTAAAACTTAGAACTTACGGTTCTTACGAACATGCATTTTGGTAGAAACAACAAACTAAACAGCAGTAAACGATAGGGAGTATGAGCAAATTAAACAGCAGTTGAGGATAAAGGCTTTAGAAGGACTGACTTACATTAACAGTTAACACCGGCTTTATAATGCCCTTCTCCATGTCAAGGGAAGGATAACTTTTAGCACAAAATCTTCTTCATAAGCATTGCCTGTACTCTACATTTTGTAGAGAGTAATTATAGATATGATAATACTGGAAGGGATAGAGTATAATGAAGATAAGATGCAGATTGATGCTACATAATCAACTACCAATCCCTGGAAGTACAAGCGTTACAGGACAAAATGTACTGACAAGAGCAATGGGCTACACTTCTGCACTGGCATTGTCTGTGTATTCTACTTGTTGGTAAGATTAAATATAGATCTGATCTTTTTTAGTAAATGGTGAGTGAGGGAGATAAGATGCAGAATGCTACAAAATGAACCAATCCCTCTTCCCATCATAGAAGAGTGTTTTGAACATTGGTGTACTGTACAAAACGTTCTTATATTATGGGATGAAGGGAGTAGCTGTTAATGTAAGTACAGTGATAGACCACGTTCAGTCCTTGCAAGAGGACTGCAGAGCTAAACCTCTTCAAAAGCATTGGGTTGATTCTAAATTTGTGTAAGAGTCCATACGGATCTTATAATGTCCACCAAATGGGCGATTACGAGGCTAAGATGTGCAGTGATGCTACATAATCAAACAACTATGAAAGTAAGTATGGTCATACAGGGCAAGAGGTACTCACGAGAGCAATGCAGTGTGCAACATAGTTGTGATATTCTGTGGTCCCTTGAGAACGAATGTTCTTCTGCTAACAGTTTTCGTACAAGTGAGACATTAAGGCAAATGCAGAAATGTAGTTCAAATTGTGATGTGATATCATAGATAGTACCTTACGCTGCAGTCGAGACCAATGTGTAACAAGATTATTCCAGTCACCGTCGGATAAATGTAGCACCGGTGACTTTACATAAATTTCGTTCAGAGGCTTGCCATCGAAGTACGCTTGCCTCAGGTAGGAATGATACTTCATCAACGAGTGCTTGAAAAGCGCAACCAACTCTTGCTCGTCATCACAATCCAGTTTGCTCCTCGCCTATTTAAAAGAATGAAATCTTGTGCCTTCTGTCAGCAGAAACATATGCAGTAATGACCATGAATAACATTAGTACATTACTTACGCGTAAGTTGCGGAGGAAGACTGGAAATTGTTCTGTGTCTACGGTATAATCTTTCCATGAAGGAAAGATGCGCACAAAGTTCCTGACAACAACATAAGCTTCGTCTTCTAAACTGGGAAGAAATGGAACAGGGGTCCTATTTGCTGCAATTGGGGCTCTCTCTGGTTCAAAAAGGGATTTGGCAACTGGATTTGGTGTACTCTTTGCTGGAATGGGGGTTTTGCGTCGTACAGCTGGTGTTATGTCAACTGGCATAATCATACTGTTTGCTGCAGTTGGGGTCTGCTGAGTTGGGGCATCAAAAATGACCAGTGTAGTAGGGCTAGAGTCTGCTAGAGTTGGGGTATTTTGTGGGTCAGGTAATATTGCAACTACACCTAATGGGCTATTTGATTTATCAGGTGCCACTACCTTTTCCAAATACTTTGCTTGTGCTCCTCCATGATCAACAATCGCCCTCTTCCTTTTGAATGTCTGATACACAAGAACAACATTTGAATGGATAAATATGGTATGATGACAGATGGAATATGTACTGAAAATGGATAGGCAGGGCGTATTCACATACACGATGTGTAAGCTAAGCTAATGGCAGTTCAACAAAGTAGAAGCAATGCAAATCATCAGTTGCAAGATATGTGCGAGCAATGTAACCTTGGAAAGTTAGAGCAAGTACCTTGATGGGTGAATAAGATAGGGCATCTTCCTCCGACTCCTCCACTAGGGAGCTACATTGACTTAGGTCTCCCTCTAGCTTAGAATCACTATTAGGATCATATTCCGAGCATGAATCTGTAGGTGGAGAGCGTTTGCATCGCATTGCATCCAGACTTGCTTTCAGTCCCTTAATGCCAAGTTTGACAGCCATGGCATTGTTCTGCTTTATTCTTTTCATGCGCGCAAGCTCATAATCATTATGATGCTGTTCAGAATTTGAGATCCATGAAAATATAAAAAGTAGTTAGATTATCTATGGAATGCATTGCGGATTCAACTCGGAGAGTGTCTCCCTATAAACCCCTGCATATGCAAAGTTCACCTCCCCAACCGTGCTGACCAGACCATACACAGAAATACAAACCCCTTATGTCTCTATAACAGGCAGGCACACATTTCAAAACTGAAGTAGGAACATTAGAATCATATGAAATTCGTATTTGAATAAATAAACTAAGAAATTATGAGTGGCGTAATGTTTAGCTTCAAGGGTGGAGTGTTGGTAGTGCGACACAAAGCAAGTAGGCAGATTGTATTCCATGTAAAAAATCGAAACCTATGTAAAAGCTGGAAATGACACTTTCTTTCTATACAATGCAGTGTTCGTTACCCACACATGATGGAAGAGATCACATAGAGAAATACTATTCACTCAGGTCTACGGTTCCAGTATTTAGAAACAAGGTGGTCCACCCTAAAAGAATATTGACAACAAATATGACAAGGCAAGCATAGATGTAGTGAATCAATCATTTACTTGTGAGCTTATTAGGATAAGTATGCAGAATTGTAACTGCAGTAAGAGACCATCCAAAATCTGAATGAAGAAGTTTGTCTAGCACTTATTGTTTGCAACTAATTGATGTGAATAATTGGATATTATATCGAATGAGTAAGAAAGACAAGTAAAATTGTCAATAAACCTGGCTTGCAGTAGTAATCTGGGTCAATGTCACTACGACCAACAATCCAAAATGACTAGTTTATGTTCCGAGGGCCGGAATTTTGAAAACCCTGTGAACTTTAGAGGTACTAAAGATTACCGAAATACATCTGAACCATTAAGTGTAGGTAGCAGTAAGCACACAACAAACCCTAATGACAGTCCTGCCTAATGAGTAATGAATCAATTAGAAAATGGGTGATGAGGAGTGGCTGCTGAGTGTTGAGGACGTATCTCAGGATAAATTGGGTTGGCTTGGTGGGTGCTGCATGCCTGAGCCCTGAACAGACTGGGAAGGTAGGCACGGCGGGGCACCCGGGCAGCGGTGATGCTGTTGGGCGAGCGGCTCCTGGCCTCCTGTTAGTCCGGCGTCTCCTCCTAGAGTCATGCCATCCGGGGACGGCAAGTCGCCGGCAAGGCAGGCGGCTGGGGGCGAGTAGAGATCAGAAGCGCGCAACAGAACAGAGGGGAATCGGGGCCTGGGACGATCCAAAATCCCAGGGTGGGCCGGCCCACCGTGGGCACCCTGTAGAGATACACACCTGAGCGGCGAACATGCATTTTCTAAACTAATTTAGGAACATTTAGCTGACCAATTAAACAACTCTGTTTTAATAATATCAGATTTGTATTTGAACATCTAAGCTTGTTTAGCTTGATGCGTGGAGGAGTGTTATTATGACATGAAGCACGTATTCTGATCGTATAGTGATCATAAAAGGGGGAAACTCTAAGCATATTTTTTTAGCAAAAGAGGGTTTTTCCTCCGATTTCTATTAAAGAAACCACCACGGAACCAACATGATCAATTAAACCCTAAGCATGATCAATTAAATCGTATTATGGTTGTGCCATGGCAGATTTGAAGCTGCAAACCAGAGAAATGATATTTAGCATCCATTGTTTGCTTCGAACTAAGAACTAAATTCTAAGAGCTGAAAAGAAAGTAGAGTAACGAAGTTAAGATCTATTTTCTAGTTGAGATTAAAAAGTTAAGGAGATATGAAGTACCACCTCTCTTGTGGCGCCGTGTAGGCATCAGGGGTGTGATGGCTGTCGGTGGCGTTGAAGCATATCTGCGACGGTAGACGGGTGCATCGGGGGATAAGTCCTGTTGCGGTGGAAGAGAAGGTCGTGTGAGCGGCCCCGGCAAAGAGGACAACAACGCCGATGAAGCGAGAGGACGTGATGCAAGGCTATTGGTCCGTCCCCGTGGATGAGAAACGTCCATCTCTAGTAGTGGACGACGCGGTCTTGGTAGGCGCTCCGGCATGGTGGAGGACGGTGGTGATGGATGTGGTGGAGGACGGCGGCGATGGATGGGGTGGCGGACGGAGGCTGGTGTGGGGATGGGGTGTTCTAGCGCGGACGGTGTATGAATGGGAAAATGGAGGGAGAGGTACGGGGAACCATGTTTTTGGGACGCGCGTGTCTGAAATATGGGAAAGTTACGAACTTAGCCCCCGTTTAAAATTTGGACGTCTCGTCGGTTAGGGATAGGACGGTAATCTCGCATCTCACCAATATTTGCCCAGAGCGATTTCGGGCGAGGAGAGGGTTATTGGCGCCCATGGTTGGCGCCCACGGTGTATGAACGGGGCTGACATGTAGGGCGGTTGTGTCACGTCTGAGTGAAGTTACAAACCTGCCCCTATTGAAAATATTTGCCTACATCGATTTCGGCCGAGTTGAGTTTGTTTTGCCGCCCACCTTGTATGAATGGGGAATGGAGGGAGAAACAGAGGTCTTTTGGACGAGCTTGAATCAAATGTGTTTTGCCGCCCATGTTTGACGCCCACCGTGTCGGAATGGGCTCAGAGGCGGTCGTGTCACGTCTAATTGAAGTTACTAACGTACCCCTATTTAGAGCAGTGGAAATCGGGCCGATGGATTGTCCGTGTAATGGGTAGACAGTAATTTCCATCTCCCAAACACTTGGCTTCGGGCAGCCGACGTGGGAGTGGACATTTTGCAGCTTCTTTCGAATTTTGGGACAATAAGCATCCACGTTTACCCTAGCAACTAAATTCGAATCCATTTTGTATTCCTATATGAATCTTTATAAATCGTTCTATGTGTTTTTATATATCTTCAAAAGGACGACAAAGATGTATTCCACTGTCATATATGAATATAGTTTACAAATGCAGATACTCAAATTCAGAAACTAGTATTCAGTTTAAGGTGAATTTGAATATTTGGAACACTTCATGTCCAACTCAAATGTCACACGCAACATAATGTGTACTCCCATTTAGATATGTACACAAGCCATGTATCAAGATTAAAATACCGATTCAATCAACCAAGAATGTACAGAACTAACAGACATATAAACACTTATAGAGTATATGGATCAATAATATCAACTAACATACAAAAGTCAGGCCGCTGTACTTATTTTTGGCTACAACATCTTTTTTTAGCCAGCATCTCGGCCCTTTCCGATGCGTGCCACTTATGGTCCATCTATACTACTACTATTGATGAATGCACATTCAGCCCGATTGGCATATTTGTAGGTCTGGCACAACAATCCAAATGAAATGTCTCCGAGTCTTATCAATTAATACAGACTTGTGCTCAAATAAAATTACAAACCAAAATAAATAAATAAATTATTACATGATCTCTAAAACAAATGGTTTGATTGATTACATGAACAGACAACACAAAGGTTATTCAACTATGGAAAGAACATTTCACCTATGATTTACCAAGTAGGAATTTAATTTCCTTTTTTCCTTCAGGACCTTAACAATCTGGTCAGTCTTAGCTTGCTTCGTTTTGAAATCCACCAAATATTTAATTGTTGTCTTGAGTACTTCTTGTGATTGTGTTGTTTGCTTCCTCAACATGTCAACTTCATCTCTAAGTGCAGAAGCAGAATCTCTTTCTACCACTAGTTTAGCCTCTAGAGCATCAGCAGTTGGCAATTCATAATGCACGATTGGGCCGGTGCCACTGCTGTGGGATGATGCAACGTCCATGGGGACCTCGCTCTTTGATCTTGGGCTAACCTGTTTTGCCATTAAAGTTCCGATTGGATTCAGAAAAGTTGAAGTTAGCAAAACATATCAACTGGGAGTTATAATAGCAAACCAGTTAAACAAACAAGGAATTAAAGAGTTTCAATTGGATGCTGAAAAGTACTCCCTCGTCCCATAATGTAAGACGTTTTTTAACACTATGCTAGTGTCAAAAACGCCCTATATTATGGGACGGAGGGAGTAGTTATTAACATCATTGTAACCCGCTGTTGCAGCAACAAAGCAGTTAAACAAACAAGTAGATATTTAAGTTAAGGCAAACAGGTAATTCTTAACAGTAAGTATCAAACACATAGATAGGCGCAGTCTACAATATGATTAACAGACTGTGCCATTATGAAATCAGTAACAAACTAAATTATGTCAAGCAACGTAATTGAAATTTTTTGCAATAAGTGACTAACTAAAATTCCGAGAAGCAGGTAACTAAACTTACGCTAGTTCTTTGTACAGGCACACTGCAACTTCTTTTTCGCTTACAAGGTTGTACAAAGGAGTCCATGGCATCAATTGCTTGGATACGCAGTCCCAATACTTCTTCCCACACTGCATGGGTAAGTCGAATGGTTAATCTGGTAAGATGGTGCGTCCTTGATATATTATATGAGGACGTGTAGTCAGACTAGTTGTAGCCAAACACATCACACTGGCTTTTACTGTATATTTCATGCGATTACTTTTGGCATATCGAGATCTAAGGATGAAAAGACTGGGATCCTTCACATTATTGGCGAACTCAGTTCATAGAAACAAGTAATTCAACCATTCTGTGGGTAAATCAAAAGCGCCACTGGAATATTTTTCACTATCCAATCATACACGCAAAAAGGGGCGACGCCACCATAGGGGCTGGTATGGGCGGCCGCCTCAGGTGGCTGGAAAGTGTGCACCTAGTTTGAGTCGTCCAGGTTGGCCCACGCTAGTTTTGTTCGTCCCAATGCACGAGCAGGCAATGTAAAAAATGAAGAAAAATGTTTCAATTTCGATGGGCCAATAACATAAGTGCAAGGCAGGCCCTATAGCAGGCTCGCGGCCCAAACGAGCGCCTCCCATATCGATCGACAGCAGGAAAAATCCCAATTCATTCGCTCCAGCCTCCAGTCTGGTTTTCTCCTAACCTAGTTGCCGCTGGAAAGACCGACACAACACTTCCTCGTGCCCTCATTGGAGGGAGGTCGCCGAGCTTCAAGCGAACGGAAGGACAAGAAGATGAAGATCCAACCCTGGGTATAGCCTGTGTGGGAGGCAGCGGCAGCAGCACGGGCATGGCATCGAGATTGCGCAAACGGACAGTCGCAGCTTGCAAGAGTAGCATGCGCAACGAGGAGGTACATCACATCCCTGATTATATCTAATTCAACTCTTCAATTTCTGGCCAATAGTTAAACCTGACGGTGTTGTAAAACTGCCTGTATGTAGGGAATCTATGAGAAAATGAAACCAATTTCTACTTATTTTATAACTCCCCCAATCAATACTGAACTGACTGAATCTGATGTATCTAATCAAGTTTCCGGTGCAAACATACAAGCTCATGTTGTTCTTGAGCCTGAAGTGTCTAATGAACAGACTGCTAATGAAGGATTTGATGCAAACATTTTACATGCTCCTGGTGATGAACATATAGTGTCTAATGAGGGATCTAATGCAAGCATTTTGCAAGCTCATTGAAGGATTTAGTGTCTAATGATGATCTACTATGTTGAGAGAGACAGAGATTTGCAGGCATTGATGACAAGCAAATTATAGTGCATTTTCATAGCTTGAGGAAACGTCGAGGCCATCTACCAGAAAGTTTCAGTATCATGACAACATAACATAAATACTTTTCTAATCTGTTGTTTGAAACTATTGGCATACTTGTGCAGGATAGATATATTGATATGCAGTTTGCGCACTAGTTATACGTGCAATTACACTTCGATATTTTCAGCCAGAGAACGAATAATTCAGGCAGGTACAGACCATGTTTGTAGTCCTTGTACACCATGTTGCATTTTGTGTTTTTTGGTGCTTGCATCATTTAGTGTTTATAATCTGAACTACTTTGGATCATTAGCTGGTTTTCAAAGTGCATGTAGCTTCACATTTCTCAAGTTATGTTGATTTCCGGAGTGCAAGTGCCAAATGTTCGCCCCTGGTAACTTGAATTCGTGCATCAGCCACTGCACACAAATCATACACGAATGCCAGTACGAATTAAATGAAATGCAGGGACTTACGCTAGCTCGTTGTACAGGCTCGCTACAGCTCTGCTTGCGCTTGGGATGTTCCATCTACAAGTCCATGTTACCACTTGCTTGGATGTGCAGGCCTTGTGCTCCTTGCATCCCCCTCTGCATTTTTGACATGGTGAATGGTTGATCAAATAAGAGGAATCGACCTTGATGTTGTACCGGAGGACAGATACTTACAAGGTTATACGGGTGTGCAGGATGTGTACCAGATCCCGTAGCCCCGTCATGCTTCGCTAAAAAATGGATTTGCTTGTTTTAGATGATATCTCCAGAAGAAATAAGAGTTAAAGTCAAAGTTGCATAGGCGTGTAAGCTAAGAGAGCAGTGAAAGGATGTCCAAACATCGTCGGAACAGTGCACAAGGGAGTGATGTGTCGATACCTAGTTCGGGCCGGCGTTTGGGCATGCTCGCCTAGCTAGAGTGCGGGTCACTTCAGAGCCGTTGAGGGTGATGCGCTGGCGTTGGCTGGCCGTGCACGGATGCAGATCTTGAGTGGCAGCGGAGCGCTACGATGCGGTGGACGAGACCGTTGGTGAAGCCCCAACGACCTCGGGGGGCGAAGGTGCGACGATGTGCTCGGTGAAGTAACCCCGGTGAGCTGGGAGACGACATCGCCGAAGCGCACATGATGCGGTGGAACTCGGTGTCTATGAGGCACGTTAGTTGCGGCGGTCGACGTTGTCGGTGGACCACCCGGTGTGGCGGACAAGGGCGTAGATGAGGTAGCTCCGGTGCGGTGGTGAAGCGTGACCGTCGTCTTCGTCGTCGTCGTCCGGCACAGAGGTGGGGAATGATGGGGAAAGAGACGAGACAAGGGGAGATTCGAGGGATGGCGGCGAATTAGGGATTTGAGCAATCTGGGCGCGGAAGGGGACGGTGGAGAAGAGAGATTTTGCAGGGCTAGAATTGGGGCCGCCAGATATTTCAATCTGAAACGTGGAAGCGCGAACTTATATTGTCGTCGTCCTTTTTTTTGGGGAGGGGGTGGGTGGTTGGGTGCTACGCGTCCGTCCGACACACGCGACCACTCCGACAGGACTACGCTTCAGTGCCTTAAGGCACCTGCCTTTGTGTCCATGACATGTGGGCCCAACAGGTGGCTGGCCCACATGTCAGTCACCCAAGGGCTGTTGCCTTTAAGGCACTGAAGCAGCGTCCACGCCGACATGACCCTAGTCTGCCTGGTGCACCTACATTTGAGAATGCAAACGAATCTTCTTTCATTTGCAAACGAATCTGTATGTATTACCATGCCCGTGTTTTCCTTGCAATAATTAGTCATTCGAAACGAGATACTCCATCCGTTCACTTTTGTAAGTCGTTTCAGACAACTTAAAATGAACTGTTTTGCACATTGTCTGAAATGTATTCAAGGTCTTATAAAAGTGAACATAGGGAGTACTATAAATTAATTAATGATGAGTTATTGGAAAAAAATCGAAACGGTACCCACGCTAACGTGGTTTAGAGTGTGTGTCACGTAGTTAGTTATTTGAATTAGAGTGTGTGTCATGTAGCGATCTCCAATTCTAACGTGGATTTCGCATTTCACTGTATCCACGCTACTTTTTTAATACAAATCCATATTTATATGATGAACACCATGGTAGTGAGAAAACTTTTCGATGGATTCAAACATATGACCTACAAAATAGCACAACAAATTGAGGCAATGTCAACTTTTCAAAACTTAGTATGGCACGAATTCGAAATAATTACCCGTATGCCTGGTCCTCGGTTCAAATCTTACAATGTACAATGAATTGAAACATCGATATTAAGTCTCGTACTATGTACATTCAAATGTTGTTTTTAGTCCCCCTCCCCCCCGCACAAACGCTACATACTTCCTGTATCGGTCAATCTTCCTCTCCTAACCACCTTAGCAAGCTATCGGTTTCCAACACACCTTCATTCTTTCTCTCCATGTTTCGATCTCTAAGTCTCTCAACTACACAACCCCTTTTTCCACTCCTGTTACCAAATGTATTTACCTCACACACCCGCCATTGCACCCCATGCCAAGCTCTCTCTCTCCCTCTCTGCCTCTCACCCTCTCGCGCTAAATACATGCATTGCCTATCTAGCCCCCCAACCTCTCGTGCGCACGAACGCACGTTGTATATCTAGGTCACTCCGTCGAGACTGTCTCACGCTTTCTTCTGCACGGCGGGCCACACTCTCTCAATCTCGCTCTCTTCATCTGAGTCTCGTTTAACCTCGTTTTCTTTCACACACAAATGATATATCTCCCTGTTCCGGCTTCGATCGACACACTCTATACTCTCTCATGCAGATTGTCTATCTAGGTCAGTCCATCCAAGCCACCGCCACTCTTTCGACCTCATGGTGGGCCGCGCTCACTCAATCTCTCTCTCTCTCTCCCCCTCTCTCTGTGTGTGTGTGTGTATGTATCGATTTAGCTCGCTCTTTCTTGGACAAAAACGATATATCACCATGTTTGTGCCCAATTCGACCTATTCATATTGTATACTCTCTCACGCACATCGTCTATCTAGGTCACTCTCTCCAACCCGTCTCACTCTTTCGATCGCATGATGACCCTATGTGATCGGTTGACCTTGCTTCCTCCCACGCACAAAATATATCTACACGTCTGTGACTGGATCATCTCTCAAGCTCTATCTTACAGCCCTCACCCTTACCAAAAGCTGAATTGGACAATATCTCTCCGGAGCATATATATTTGTTCAATGAATGTCGGACCACACTCACTTTGTCTCTCTATCTATATGTCTCTCGATTGACCTCGCTTTCTCATACCGTATCTTCCACGCGTTGAAGCTACTACCTCTCCATCCCTCGCAAAGTCGGAGCTATTTACATTGCGAGGGGCACTCCAACCTTGGATTAATTTGTGTAGGCATTTATTCCGGTCGGTTTAGATTATATTTTCGTAGCATTCGGCCCACAACTACTCCAAATGCCGTTGCAACCCACGCAACTCCCCTAGTTGATTTCCCTCTGGCTCGGTCGTCGCTCTCTCGCACGTCCTTTCTCACCTTCAATGTCGCACCATGGTCTTATTGAAAAAACTATGTTGTTCTCTTTAATTATTATAAATAAGCTACAAAACTACACACCGATAGTCCACTTGAAATGGAACAAATTTCGACCCACAAATTAAAGTGCTACAAACTGCACACCAAGGGGCCCACATGTCATGAAACAAATTTGGACCCATATACAAATTAAAAAATAAAGGACGAGGATCGAACATGCGACCGGGCCTTCAAGCCGCACGTCAATAGGCAACATATGTAGAATAGCAAGGTTTGTTGTACCCCCTTTGTTCACATAATGTTTTTATATTACCACAGCCTAATAAATGGATAACATGTAATATCATTTTTAGTACTATTCACCTTCACTTACTGGTGGGTTCCATGTGTGCTCTCTCTCTCTTCTCCCCTTCTGCGTTTAGACGCACGGGCAAACAGGAAGAACTCGCGGGTGATGTTGCTGTTGACCATATCTGGACGCGTTCACAACTCACAAGTCACGGCACCAATTTCACGTACTAGCAGCACTAGTCAGTGTGTACGCGCAATGCACGTTAATTTGGAAGTATATTAAGTGCATGCGGATATTAACTACTAGGATATTATTTGCGTGTTGTCATGTGATTAGCACTATTTTTGGCATGAAATTAACTGCACGCTAAACATGTTGAGCGCTCGACATTGAAGCAGTCTAGGTCGTCGAATGACAAGGAATACATGTGGCTTGATGTCGTTTTATATTTAACTTGATACAGCTCTAGCAGAACATTCAATCGATCAATCCATACATTTCGTTCAGTCTGACTCCGACTTTAAATTATATGATGATCGATATAAAATAAACGGAAATGATAAACGTTCGGATTTTAAGCATGGCAATCCGAATGTTTTTCATGGAAAATTTAGATTACGCGGCGGCAGCGGGGGCGTCTCGCGGTGGGAAGCGACTCCTCTGCCGTGCTCTGTGTGTCATCGGGCCACTGACCGACGGCGATGGCGGCGTCTTGCGCCATTGTTGGCGTACTCCTGGACGTTGGCCTAGCTTCAAGGAAGGCCAAAATGTTCTGGACTTCGGAGCGAGTCAACTGGCGAGAGGAGGCGACTGGCGTTGGTGCAAGGCATCGGTCGACGGCGGCCATCCATGCCACTGAGGGGTGCACTGGCACCTGCGTGGGGACAAGCACTGTCAACGGCGCGGCGGAGACGTTCGTGTGCATGGGCACCGGCACAGGCGCGCACGTCAGTGCACATGCAGGCGCATGCGCTGGTAGGTGCACGGGCACCGGCACGGGCGTGCGCGTCAATGCACGCGCAGGCACATGCGCTGGCAGGTGCACGGGTGCGTGAAAGTCGGCAGGGACCTCGTGGAACCCCGTGGCATCAAGCTCGGCGACAATGTCGGGGCGACGGGAGCCGGAACGGGAGCGGGGACATGCGCGACGTCTTCCCGCAAGGCCAGTTCAAGCTCGTCCCAAAGTGCCTTATGTTCTTGAGACTCCGGCTGGGTGTCTTCCTCATGAAACTGGAACACTAAGGGCAGACCATCATGATGCGGTATGGCGTACGTTTAGGTCAGGCTAGTTGGAGGTAGACGACAAGAGAATCGAAAAGGAAGAGAGAGGATTGTAGCGATACCGGGTAGTGCGGGGTTGATTTTAAACTGCGGCACCGGCGACATTAAAAGTGGGAGCAGTTGGGACGATGGTGGGCGGTGGAGCCTGATCAAAGGGCTCGCCTCCTGGTGAGTCCGCACAGCGGTCTGCTCGCATGCCTCCCTGACAGCCAGCACAGTGGTCTGCTCGCACGCCTCCCGTCGACTCACACGCTTGCTGGGACAGCACCTGCCGATGAGAAGCGGGGACTCATGGCGGCACGTAAACACCCACGGTTTCAATAGTGAAAGTGTTCGCCTTAACCTGACAGGTCTTTTCCCTCAAAAAAAACGTGATAGGTCTTTGTTCCAAAACACCTTGGCTCTTCATTTGTGCAACTTGTCATAAGCAGCTTGTCTCGAATTGAAGAAAAAACTTATGAAGTAATATTTGTGCCATATCACGTGACCATGCTCAGTTTCAAGAATTTATGCTCCCTTTTGGATTTTCTGAAATTTAAGACGCAGGATTCGAAACAATATCATAACCTGCATCATGCAATAAATTTTCAAGCCGTACATCTGTCCTATTGTATTTCTTAAGAAAGGATTTGGTCAAACATTTTGCTTAGTTAAACCTCCTTTCCGGTTTATAGGGCTCAATTCAAAAATCTCACCAACCAAGGTAGATGGTGAGTGGTGGAACAATTGTTGTAGTTTGCAAAACCACTCAATTAATGCGCTTGTTTTCCTCAAAAATTGTGTTTACGAATGCATCAATTGCAATGCATGCATGCATAAAGTACATGCATTGGTCAATTTTCTCTTAATACTTGCATGTAATGATTTATTGCACCTTGAAATCTGAACATGTGATGGGGAACAACCAAATTGAGACTTATAAAATTGGAAAACTAACATTTTGAGATAAGCCCTATAAACCGGAAAGAAGGGAGTAAAAGGATAATCCCTCCGTACCAGTGCATTGCCTGATATATTAACTCAAGTACTAGGCACGAACAAAAAAAGTACTAGGCACGAACAAACGGGCTCAATTCTGTGCTCATCCTGGTGTAGTAGTAGTACTAGTACTAGGTAATGCAGTTTACGGGTGACATTGACGAGCGACGACCGAGGGAATTGAACCGTGCTCGGCACGATAGGTAACATTGTCTAGTTACTAAAGCATCCCTCCATTGTTCATCGGTAGTCATTATGGACCGGGGACATGAGGGGAATTTCCTAGGGCTGGAATTCTGGCCGCCAGATATTTCGACTTGAAACGATGAGGCTCGACTGGTTGGGGTTGCCTAATGTGCATACCACGCGCGCCACCGAAGGACACGAGCCCGTTTTTTTTAGGATCAACATGGACCAAGGTCTGGCTGGTACGCCGTTGGGTCCTACCATTTGAGAATATGAAAGGAACCTTTTAAATTGCCGAACGAATCTATGTGTATTACAATACCCATATTTTACTTGCAAATACTAATCTCAACGTGGTAATTGATTTATGACGAGTCGTTGAATTAGAGTGAATTTGTGATATAGTGATCTCAACGTGGATTTCACATTTCATGGTATCCCTAGTAAGTTTTCCAATGCAAATTCAAATTTAAAAGATGAACAATATGGAGGTGAGAAAACTTTGTATGTATCAAGCATATGACCACACACACACACACACACAGACACACACGCACGAACACAACAACAATCCAATAAGTATAGTGCATCTATTTTTCCAACCCATGCATGTATGACACAAGTTCAAAAATACTCCTTCTATTCCTAAATATTAGTCCTTTAGAGAGTTCAACAAGTGACTACATATGGAGCAAAATGAGTGAATCTAGACTCTAAAATATGTCTATATACATCCGTATGTGCCAGTCCATTTGAAGCCTCTAAAAAGACTAATATTTAGGAACGAAGGGAGTAAAATGTAAGACATCCATGGTCCTCAGTTCAATATTTAAAATGAACATGAATCTGAAACATGAATATTAAGTCTAGTACTACAGTACATGAAAATGTTGTGTTTAGGCGGAGCTATGATTGTCGGGGGTCAACCCCTCGACCTTAGATAAAACTATGGAGGTCTGTTTAGGGTTGTTTAGATTATATTTGTTCCCACCCTCCCAACAACCGATTGGTTGTGCACCCCCACCCCTCCTCCCCGGGAGAATATCATGTGCCCCCATACCTTACATGCTATATGCCAATACGAGTTGCTTGGAGCTTGTAGATCTAAGATATAGTAGCTCACATGATGTGTCTTAATTTTTTTGCAGGAAACCTTGATGAGTTTGAGAATTGCACACAATTTGTACAAAAACTACTTAGATGCCCTTTGATCCCATATCCAACGACCTCGAAGCTCGTATCACCGTAGCATCTAAGATGAAGGAGGACATCATATTCTCCTGTATGTAAGAATATCATGTGCCACCACACCTTAGATGCTTTGGTGATACAGCTCTTCGGAGGCATTGGATTTGTGACCCAACACCTCCTCGATGGTTCAAATGGTTTTTTGTAGAAAAGCCCCAAAAGAGTTCGGCCACTGCTTACAAGCACAAAGACTGCTCAGATGCCATTGGATCTCAGATCCAACGACCTCCAAGCTCGTATCACTGTAGCATCCACGCTGCAATAGCACCTTATGTTTTCTCGCACGTGAGAGTATGAGGTGCTCCCGCATCGTAGATTCTATGGTGATACGAGTTCACTGAGATCTAACGGCCCACAATAGGAGGTTTGAATGTTTTTGCAATATACGGCTAATAGAGTTTGGGAAATGCGCAGAAAGTACAAGTACTATGCATGTGCCATCTGATCACTGATCATACGACCTAGATGCTCATATCACCGTAGCGGGTAATTAGGCTACGGGGAGCACCTAATATTAGCACCGGGGAGCCGTTGGATCGAAGATGCAGCGGCACACACGAGGCCTAAATGTTTTATTTTCAAAAAAAACTTTGGAGAGTTTGGAAATTGCGCATAATTACAAAGACTACTCCCAAGCCATTGGATCTCACTTCCAACGGTGTAAAAACTCATATCACCATAGTATCTAAGCTGCGGGGTGGATGTGATATTCTATGTCGCTGTCATTTTTGTTCGTAAACTTGCAAAATACGTGTAACTCGTGCCGTTACTTGTCTAACCGCGCAAAGTGTTTGTTCAAAAAAACCATCCTACACTGAAATATCGGAACAACACACGGGGGTCCCACTTGTCATTAATCAAATTTGGACCTAAAACTAACAAATCTGAAAGACGAGATTCGAACTGGCAACCTGGACTACAAAGCGTAAGTCGATAGCCTGAAAAAACGAACGGTTGTTGGCTTTGTCCCATAACTTGATTTTATACAGTACTTGAGTTGAGTAGAGTAGAGGGAGTGCCTCGTCAACACGTGCATGACCGTTGTCTCAGTTACAGGTGGTCCCAGGTCTGTGATCTCAATCTCTCTTCTCTCCATCGTCTAACCTTTGCACAAGCACACACGAAGAGCGGCGCTAGCTTTCCGTGGTGTTATTACAACTAAAAAAACTTGGAAAATAGAAGAATCGCCTAGAACAAGAGACGTTGCGGCTGGTCGAGACGGAGCTAACCGTGCCACCTTTGCATGATGAAGCTGAGTACTAGTGGGGTGTTTTCGACCAACTGGCTAGGTCCCAAGGTCGAACCATAGGTACTATGTCTGATACAGTATATTTTTACATGCACATTTTTCCTCCGTGCCGAGACGTGGCACACCCTACTGCGCGGTTTCAGGGTCCTACCGGGTGGTGCACGCATATATTCTTCCTGACGTGGGATGCCCTACCGTGCATTTTCTGTGTCCTCCTCGGTCGTAGCGCCGAAGCAAGTAAATAAGTCATCAAATCACGAAAGACCACCTTTCCCGCCGAGCACATCAGTGAAGCACGATGGCTAGCTAGTTGCTAGTTTGACCGATTATCTAGGCCGCCGCCACATTTGTTTTTTCACCCCTTTTTTTATCTGGTGTTTGGGTGCGGCAGGATTTTAAATTTTTTGATTGACGGGAGCAGGCGCGCAGGATTTTTAATTTTTTGATTGATGGGAGCAGGCGCGGTAGCAATTAGTCACGATGACTCCGCCTGTAAAAACCCACTGCTCCCTGATGTGAGAAGTCGTCGACTGGTGTTTTACCATGGTGAAAACCAAAAGAATCCCCGCTCCTCGGCTGGCTCCCTCCGCCTTCCCGTAGATTGCATTGCCTTTCAGCCGTTTTGCCCCCTTTGCTTCCTCTCCCCATTGCTTCTACCTGGTGCCATGGCGGCGCAGCAGATCACGGAGTCCGAGGTGAGGCGCCTCACACAGGAGCTCCATGCCAAGGATGTGGAGCTCAGGGCCAAGGACGTGGAGCTCCGTGAGCTCAAGGAGGAGAGGAGTGCCATGCTCCTCCGTTATGTGCGGGAGTTCACGGAGCTTCAAAAGCAGCAGGCTCCCACCACAAAGATGCTCGAGGCATCAGCGGCGTTGCTGCAGAAAGCGGGAGATACGATAGGCCGTCAGGGGAGCCGGCTGGAGCACGAGCGGGCCGATCGTGACGAGGTCCAGGATCGCCTCAGCCACTTGGTGAACCAAGTTGCCACGCACGTGTTGCGGCTCCGCGATGCCTACCGTCGTGCCAGCGCGACGATGCCGGCCGTCGGGCTAAACCTGTTCGACCACCCGGTCAACTTCAACGAGCTGCGGCTTCCTGACCTGGTCTCCTTCTTCACCTATATCTCCGAGGAGCTGAGCCGTCTCTGCGCGATGGTGGGGGCTGAGCTGGACAAGGAGGGGTTGCACGCTGCCGTCGCCGTTGCCGGGCGAATCCTTTCAGGGCTCCGTCACCGGAATCCATTCGTGCCATTGGACCTCGTCTTTGACGAGCTGGCTCCCGTCGACCGGGAGCGGGCTCTGCGGGCGGTTGCACCCTGCATCACCAACATCGTGCGCCTCGAGAAGCAGAGGGACTTCGGTGGTGTTTAGGCGCCCTCTGCATGGGCATGTCCATGTCTCGGCGCAACATGACCGTTGGATCAAACTCAGATGGTGCAGATCCGTCACTGTAGCACAAAGCGTGTGGGTGTGTTTGGTTGCATTCTCATCTCAATATGGTTGTTTCCTCTTCGTGTATTTTTGTCAACCGACTAGTGTGGACTAGTTCTGTTAACATTGATCTCACCATTCATTCTCGACCGGACAGTCGAAAAAGCGGTACTATGTTACATATAGGAGTAGTTGACATGCGCACAACACAACAACAAGATTGTGTAGTACTAACGTATGAACCACTGCAAATGCCTAGTAGTAGGAGCACTGTGTATGTTCAAGTGGCTGCCGTGTTTCGCACTCCTCCGTCGTAAGAGTGGAAACGCTTGTTGTAATCATTTTTTTCTTCAGAATGAAAAACAGTGGACACGCTCTACCGTGCGGATCCTCCTCCAGCCATGCACTAAATTACTCACTTTTGCCGACGTGTGGGACAGCCAGCACCTGGGTCCACCAGCCATGCACTAAATTACTCCGTAGTAGAGTGACAGTAGACTAACCCGATCGAACCACCGCAGTAATGCCCAATGAGCCGTCAAATCACAAAGCCCCCTCCTTTCCAGCAGTAAATTGGACGAACGAAGCAACCATCATTTCACTCTTCTGTCTCAGCTTCCTCTCTTGAAGAAAACCCCCACTCGCTTCGCTTCTCCCTCATCTCGTTCCTCCTTTCACTCTTCTCTCTCAGCTTCCTCTCTTGAATGGACGCCGGAGCACCGGCCGACTTGATGTCTATGGCTCTGGCCAAAACCGTTGAGGCTCATGGTACGAAGAAGCACAAGCACCCCACCGAGACTACCGCAGACAAGCTCAAAGCCATCACCCTGTCCAAGCCCCCCTCTCCGGGATCCCTCATTAAGCAAGTCCAGGTAATGTCTCTTGTTGACGATCTTTTTCTCGATCTTGATCGTGTTTTTTCATCTAACACGTAGTACTAGTACTGGTAGTACAACTTTTTGGGTGATCTTGCATGTGATTTTAGTGTGCCAAATGACGGTTCTAAATTCCTCTTTTGACCAAAACAAGCAAGAGGTTGACACTGATTTCTTATAGATTACTTTCAAGTACTCCCTCTGTCCCAAATTTATTGTCTTAGATTTGTCTAGATACGGATGTATCCAATACTAAAATGTGACTTGATACATCCGTATCTAGACAAATCTAAGACAAGAATTTTGGGACGGAGGGAGTACTTTATGAACATCAATGCTACCTTTTAAGAGGGTATATTTGCCTCAGTAACTTGTGTTATGGATATTGCATGTAATCCCTCTACTCTCATGCCTTTGAAGACATGTTCTAGTGTCTTTGTTCACTCATTTCTGTGCGTATATGTAGTCATATATGGAGTATAATATCGAAAATCATCTTATATTTCTGAACGGAGGTAGTAATGAAATATGGTTTCTGTTTGAATTAGAACCAGGTCCGCGGTGGAGATGAAGTTCTCAAAGTCATGCCATGTGAACTGGAAGACCTGATGATGAGTTCTACTGCTGAACTATCCAGCTGATGTGTCCTTGTCGCCACGTGTCCTGAACTAGTGTTTTCCTGTAGCATTGTTGTCAGGCGTGTTCTCGAGGCTGTACTTGACCACAACAATTTCCTGGTTGTGCCTTCGATTACGACTGGTGTGGTTCTTGTAAAGCTTCCCAACAAATCTGATGCAGCCTGTCTTCATCATCATGTTTATGAGTGGAAAGACCACTCTGTTAGGTTCTCCAAGGCTGACAAGATGGTGATGGTGCATGTAGACATCTCACACGAAGTCCATGGCCTAGTCAGTTATGCAGGGTTCATCCCGTAGGTCGGTGGCAAGAAATAGTCTGCAGAGTTTAGTTAGTGCAACTTTGCTTGTCTGTAGTAAGTACTATTGTTCAGTACTTGATTTGTGTTTGTGAAACCTGTATTGTTTATTAGTACTGCCGCTTTTGGTGTGTGGTCAGCCCTGAGAACGGTCTATGTTAATTTCTGTCCACTCAATTCAGTCTGTACAATTTGAAGTATCCAGATCATCTTTTTTGTGAGGACGGTTTATCAATTATGGTTACACTCCAATATCTGTATGCATTGCAGGGTTTATCGCACCCACCAGGATTTCCAGTCCCATGGATGTTCGGTCCATACGATTTGTCACGGCCTTTGGACTGTCCTGCTTGTGGGAGTAGGCAGGGCCCCTGCATGCCACGCGTAGTTGGACGATCAATCTTCTGTTTAGTACTTCAACATAGTGATTTACTGGTAAGGATTCACTCGTGTCACATCAAGTAAATCTTATTTATTTACTGTCTAAATCATATTGATTTAATGTCATGTTTTCTTTCTTTTCCTGCAATTTTACGGTGCAGGTTCTGCCATGTGACATTCATCACAGAATAAACCATTTGGTTTGCTCTACGATGGCTATTTTTCCAGGTTTCACTTCTTATGTCGTGTCAGTAACGAAGGCACTGTCCATCACTTATATTACTGGAAAAAATTGGATCAGTCTGTTGTCTGAGTACAAGCTGAATCCCTATGATGAACTGCAGTTTGGTTTAACAAAAACGCCACAATTAGTCCTTCTCGCATTTAAAAGAAATGAAGAAAAAAACTGGACCACGATCACGGATCCTAGTCAAGTTAGAGAGCTGATCATAGCAGACCAGACACGATCACCGATGTCGCATAGATCGAGCACCGACAGTTTCTCTAGCACTGACAGCGGCAGCAGCTCAGTCTGATCCAGCTGAGGATTGGGCACCGACCACGTCAATGGATCAGTCTGATCTACTGGAGGATCGGGCATCCACACCGGCACCAGCTCTACAAGGAGCACCATCTCCGGCAGCAGGAGCAGCTTCGGCACCTGCACCAACACTTGCACTTGCATTTGGTCCGGCCCGTGTAGTTGCACCGACAAAAGACTGGGCTGCAGTTCTCACTTCATATACCAAAGTCCTTACAAAAACCGACATTTCCACCTTCTTGGTAGGCATTGGCCGCCCAAGTGCTTCGTTCTTTTTTCTTTCCATGTTGTTTCACATGATTCACTGTGTTGATCTAACTGTTTGGGTATGTCTTCTTGTTTTCAAACAGAGAATTCCTAGAGCAACGAGGGAGTCGTTCAACAATCCGGGCGACCGCGGCCAAGTTTCTCTTACCATGCACAGCCTTGGTGTCAATGAACCTGCTCAATATACCGTAAGTACAAAGGATGGTCGCATGATGATTGATGCTAAAGGATGGTCAAGGTTCAAATCTAAATCATATCTTGCGGTAGGGGATGATGTAAAAATCGAACTTTCTCGGCAAGGAGAGCTGGTCCAAATCAACTTTGAAATTCTTCAGTAGCAGCACGCAACTGCCAAACTGATCTATCCTCCGAGAGATTTTGATGTAATAATCTGGCATGGTGAAACAAGTGTCATGTGTGTATAAGTAGTACGACAATATTATTGATCACATGGTATATCGTTGATAGAATTGCAACTCTGATTGCTGGTTAGGAACTGTCGTTCGATTTCATTCCAACAACTGCCGTGCTTTATTCAATTTTGTGTATTCGCCTTGCGACAACATCTAAAACCAGCACAGTACCGATCTCTTGCAATATGAAAAGCGCTGAGGTAGAACACATGGCCCCCCAAACATGCAGGGTCGGCCTGCGGCCCAAATTCCAGAACCGTGAGCCTATCTGAGTATTATATTCTCAGCTGAACCCCCATAAAAAAAGTTGAACCCCCATAATGCCCGTGCATTGCAGAGGCAGTATATTTCTCGGCAAGGCGAGCCTATGATATAAAATATTTGTATATTTCTTTACAGAGGGAGTATCTCTCTATCAAAAAATATATTTATGTGTAACTAGTTACTCCTATCTTTCTACTTCCTTTCGCTGATATGTGGGGCAACCAGCAACGGGGTCCACGTGCCATACGCACAAATTAGAGTGCACAACTTCACGGTAGACACACCCCGGTCGTAGCGCCGTAGTAATGCCCAATGAGCCGTCAAATCACAACCCCCCCTTTCCAGCTTTAGCAGTAAGCTGGACGAACGAAGCGGCAATATTTCACTGGGCCTGAATCCCCTTCTCCCTCGTATGCTTGTTCAGAGAAAACCCCCGCTCAGCGATTGCATAGGGTTTTCTCATGGAGAACCATGTACGAATTCTTCATCCATCCCCGATAAATCCAAGTCCCTTGGTCGCAGGTAATCCTAGGATGGCAGCCGCCGCCGTTGATGCATTTTTCTTCGTACTGAATCTAGTGTGTTTCAGTTGAAGTGCCCAAAGTGCGAGTACCCTACAGATTTCTGCGCTCACGGCGAGACGCCACACTTGTTCCTTCTCATCCTACCACAACATTTTGAAACGCGCACAGTATGTTCCTAGAATCCTCTTCTCTATTCGGGAGGGTGGTTTTTTTTGAACATGCTGTGTTCTCATATTATTTTTCCTGCAGTGTATTATTTGCTCTACCAGAACACATGTACTCAAGATGCTCGGCCTTGCCATAACTGAATACACTAGTTTAATGGTCACAGTGAAGACAATCCATGGATATTGCTGCCGAGTTGGGTTCATGAACCAAGAAGATTGCTGCTTTTTTTATGGCCAAACTTGGATAAACTTTCTCAAGTGTTACGGACTGAAAGTTGGCGCACGAATGTTGATGGAAATAGCAGAACCTGGTCTCATCTTCACTGCAATCTTCCACCCCGATGTCGTTCCAATTGTTCATCCATGTTAGTTTTGTATCTGGTTCTTGCTTGTTGCCTCGATTACTTCTTAATCCACCTATTCTGTCTAACCAATCATAATTTAACTTTAGAAGTAGCAACGAATCTATCACGAAGATGCTACTTCTAACTAATATTGTCTTATAATTGGTGGCACGTGTAGGTTTTTTCAGAGTTAAGCAGTCTGCTCGTTTGTTACTCTGTAATAACTCGGCTGTTACTAATGGCACTGAAGTTGACTGGATCGACATCCACATGTTCCTACACTTTATTGATCGTCTTGAGGTCCTTGTGGGGCGTTTCTATGGTGGAAGGCCATGTGGGATATGTGTGCCACTGCTGCACTCGTTGAACAGGTCCAACTGTGTCGAGAAACTTATGGTACGAGTTGTTTTCTGTTATATATGTTGTTCATAAACTATTGCTTATACACAGTTTTACAGCTGTGATCTTCTTGAAACAGGAACTGCCGAGTTCTATTGTTCCTATATAGATGCGTGACCATAGTCGGGTCAGACTTGCGCTTGGTCACAACATGATGTTTATGTCGACCTACTCAATTCCCCTTGGAGGTGAAAAGATACTTATTCATGGGTGGTCTCAGATAATGAAGGCCCGTCCATCTTGGAGAATAGGACAGAAGATTATGTTCATGCTTTTCCATGGCTCTAAAGCGAATATCCTGTTTATTGACCACGTTGCGAGATGAAGCCGCTTTCAGAAGGTTGTGGATGCACGGGGTGGTGCCTGGGCCTTGTCCTGGGGCTTGGCGGCCTCACCCTTGGTTAACTGTAGCCTGTAGGCAAAGTAGCACTGTTCGAGGCGTGCTTTGTATGGTTGAACCTGTATAAGTACTCATACTGCTTTCAGCTTTGGTTGTTAAGTGCCCCTGCTGGTTTCAGCTAAGGTTGTTAAGTACTCCTGCTGGTTTTACAGTCTGTCGTGTTTCTTCAGTCCTATCTACCTCCAGCCGCCAAAACCAAACCACCGCCGGCGGGGCCGCCTGCTTCCGCCTCCCACGGCTGGCTGCGCCTCAGCGCACGCATCGCCGCCCACCGTCTCCTAAATCGTTAACGCCGACGTCCTCCACGCGCTTTGGTGCGCTCGCCGCGGTGCCGCCCTCTCGCGTTGTCAACATGGTCAACAAACAACAGGAATCGGCAGAAGTACGTGGAGAGGATGATAGTAGGGGCCCACCACGTCAGCGTATGAAAAAAATAAAATGCTTCCTCCTAGGGTTTTCCTGACATCTGGGACCCACGACATTGTGAGCGTATATAGTCAATAGACAAGAGAACAACACAAGATCAGCTGACACCTAGGACGTAGCTACTCGAGCAATTTTTTTTGTTTGGTATTGTTGAGACGAAGCAGGGTTTGAACTAGGTTGTGGCCCGTCTAGCCCAGGCTTATATTTTATGTTCACCATGTGACCATCCCAACTATTTTTTCTTTATGCAAATGAGCCCAGTTTATTTTTTCTGAAGAATACCCAATCCAGGCCTACTTATTTTTCTACGCCTTGAAAGTAATATGAAATGGGTTGTAAATATAAAAACAGATGGCAAATTGGCAATTACTTTTTAATTTCTGATTTTTTTCACATTTTCAGATTCCTATTTCACTGGGCATTAACCTAATTCAAATATATCTTCAAAGTACTTTAAATCTAGCTCGACATTTCGGTATTAAAAATAGTTTGGAACCCACAGAAATATGCGAAATTGGCCCTGGCCAACCAAAAAAAACGACTGCAATAAATTGCATAAGAAGTTGCGATGAGCTATATATAAATTATTAAAAAAAAGAGGGAGTGGTCTGACTTGTTGGCCTGTTTAGTTGACGTGTATGCAAGATTATTTTAGTTATTATATACTACGTCAACAAACGATTCTAGCAGACGTAACCATTGGATGTCAATCCAACGGCCGTCATGTTTCTTCAATCTCTGATCTTCTTGCTCCAGCCGTAAAAGCAGCGCCGGCGGGACCGCTTGCTCCCGCCTCCCGTGGCCGGGTGTGCTGCCGCACAGGCCTCAGTGCCCCCTACTACTCCCACCGCTGGCCAGGGCATCCCTCTACTCACCCACACCCCCTGTTATTCTGCGGCACGGCAGCCTCACATCGCAGCCGAACCGGTGAACCCTCGTACTCCTCTCCGCGCGGGCTTCCACTGCCGCATCTCCCTCGGCCCTGCGTCGTCCCCTTCCTAGGCCTCGCTGTCGTCCACCACCGTGGTGCTCTCGGCGCGGCATGGTCAATGTGGTCAACGACCGACTTCCATCGGAAGAGTACTGTACGTGGAGAGGCTGACAGCTGGGTCCACGGCAGCCGCAAGGAAGTGCCTCCTTATTACGCGGAAAATAATTATTCCTCCACCTGACATCTGGGACCCACTGGACAGGCCCCCATTATTTCGCAAAAAAACGTTCCCCCTGACTGCTGGGACCAACAGGTCGGGCCACCGTATTTCGTGAAAAAAATGTTCCCCCCGCTGTCATCTCGGACCCACCGGAAGTGCCTCCTTATTACGCACAAAAAAATGAATACCCCCTGCTAGCTGGGACCAACCTTGGTGGGAGGCTGACTTGTGGGCCTACTAAGTTGACTGGGACGGAGGCCTTTCTCAACTTTAGTCAATACATGAACGATTCTAGCTCCAGTGACCATACGATATCCATCCAACGGCCGTAGTGCTTCTTCAACCTCTGGCCTTGTTGCTCCAGCCGCCCAAAGCAGCGCCGATCGTGCCACCTGCTCCTGCCGCTCGTGGCCGGCTGTGATGCCGCGGAGGCCTCACCGCCCCCTAATACTCCCACCGCTGCCAGGCCATCCCTCTACGCACCCACACCCCTGTTATTCTACGGTGACGGCAGCCTCACACCGCAGCCGAACGAGTGAACCCTCATACTCCTCTACGCGTGGGCGTCCACTGCCGCGTCTTCCCCGGCTCCATGTCGTCCCCTTCCTAGGCCTCGCCGTCGTCCACCGCCCTGGTGCTCTCGGCGCGGCGTGGTCAAGATGGTCAAGGAATGGCTTCCATCGGACGTGGACTATACGTGGAGAGGCTGACAGCTGGGTCCACGGCCGCAGCAAGGAAGTGCCTCCTTATTACGCACAAAATAATTATTCCTCCACCTGACAGCAGGAACCCACCGGACGGGCCACCGTATTTCGCGAAAAAGGGTTTCCCCTGTCTGCTAGGACCCACCAGCTACATCTTCGCATGCAAGGAAGTGCGTCCAAAAAAAAAACGATTCGCCCCCTGACTGCTGGGACCCACCAGCTACATCTTCGCACGCAAGGAAGTGCGTCCGGGCAAAAAAAACTAAAACAATTCGCCCCCCTGACTGCTGGGACCCACCTGGTCGAAGCGTACGTACCGTTGTCATTCTGGTCGCGAACGTGTACGTACATACTGGTCGATGTAGAGGCACGCACGTGTCGTAGTAGAGGCGCGCACGTGTCGTAGTAGAGGCGCGCACATAGCATGTACACGTACATACAGCAGCAAGGGTGCAAGAAAGAAAATACGGCCACGTACGTACATACGGGCAGGGTCTCGAACGCCTACTCGCGCATACGTACATGGCTGTGTCGGAATGGAGAAACAACCTCGTCGTCGTGTTCATGGGAGGCAATGGAATGTGTCGTGTTCATCGGGAGGCAACGGAACGCGTGGGAGCCAACCGGCTGGGTCGGAATGGAATGCGTGGTCGTGCTCATCGGGAGGGCTTGGACAGAATAGGCGATGGAAATGAGGCCTGGAGTACTGCACAACGGAGGAAACGGCCTTGTGTTCGACCGGCCACGTTCGAAACGGTGTCCTGTTGATCGGGAGGGGCCTGACGTACCGCAAACCAGAGGAAACGGACCTCCTACGGTCGAAACGGGGGTCCTGTTGATCGGGATGGGTGTGGCGTACCGCAAAACGGAGGAAACAGACCTCATACGGTCGAAACGGGGGTCCTGTTGATCGGGGGTGTGTGGCGTACCGCAAAACGGACGAAACCGAACTTCTATGGTCGAAACGGGGGTCCTGTTCATCGGGAGGGGTGTGGCGTACCGCAAAACGGGACTCCACAGGATACTGTTCATCTCCACCGTCGACCTCCTCCAGCCTCCACGGGCTACTGTCGACCTCCTCCAGCCTCCACGGACTCCTGTTCATCCAGCCTCCACCGCGCGCTACTCCACCGGCTACTGTTCAACCACCCCTCCACGGGCACCTCTCCACCGTCTACTGTTCATCCAGCCCTCCACACCACGGGGTCCTGTACAACCACCACTCCACGGGCACCCCTCCACCATATACTGTTCATCCAGCCCTCCACACCACGGGTTCCTGTCCATCCAGAGGAAACG
>NC_041385.1:759494685-759568912 GCF_002162155.2 Triticum dicoccoides
AGCATCGATCGGCTTCAGTTAGCAACAGTAGCGAAGGAATCGCTCCATCGGGTTCAGTTAACAGCCATCGATTGATCGCTCGGGTTCAGTAACGCGTAGCCTGTAGTGCAATCGCTCTGGTTCAGTTAGAGCCCAACGCCTCGCTCGGCTTCAGTTAGAGCCAACGCCTCGCACAAACGCGCGTACGTACGAGAGAAACATGCATCGCTCCGCCCCCGACCTCCCACCGTAAATGGCAACTCCCTGAAATTTTCCTCCCCCTCGCTTCTACCACGGTTTTTTACGTCATGGACGGCCTGATGAGGACATGACTACCTTGGATACGAAAAAAAATATTGCATACATGCATATATGTCAGGTGATTTCTAGTGCAAACTATTCAATAATCTATTTATGTTATCCAGAACAAAAATACTTCACACACTTTTGTGTTTTGTCTAATTGCAGGTGTATGGGACATTTGTACAATTCACATATGAAGATAAGGGAGAAAGAGATGTTTACTTTCTGTTCAAAAAGTTCTCTCACGTTACTTTTGGGCCAAGAGAAGATAGAGTCCAAGTCTCTCACGTTCTAGATTCAGATTCGGACTGCACAGACATACCTGACTCAAAACGCCAACAACTTTTTCATACAGACTCCGAATTGGGTGATTCTTTTTTTGTTGGAATCTAGATTTCGTGCTCTTTCCATCCCAATTGGATTCATCTTCAAATTCGTCCGGAGCATTTAGATATCGACGAAACAATCAGACACTGTAGCGGAATCCGAGTCAAACAACAAGTCCAAGGGTGTTGCATCACCTCCACTTGGGCCCATGAGCCTTGTACGACCTAGGGTTGGTTTTAGGATGCCTTGGGACGTTCTCCAACCTCCTTGTCTGCTACCCCTTCCTCCAATATAAGTAGATCCATCTAGTAGCTTTTTCCTTGGGATTTGTTTAGTTAAAAGTTAGCCAACGCAACTTCGTGTACTTTGTCTGTGTCCAACGACCAGACCAAGACCACTTTCGGATCCCCACCTTTATCAATACTTCATCAATATTCGCAATATTCAGATTAATTTATCATATTCTTGCTTGTTCTTCGATTGCTTGCAGGAATAGACCTTCGTGGTCAGGTTGATTGTGCTCCAGCGTGGTCAATAACCTCTCGGAGTTGGTTTAGCGATTGCTAAGGCGCAACATCGTGCATGTTTCAAGTCGGATCGTCAAAGTCATCTTCACCAAATCGATAGTTATTATCTCATCGAAAGATCGGGACACCCCGCCTCTATCAAGTGGTATCAGTTTTCAGGTTGCTCGGTGAGAATTTCCAGTTTTCCCTAGATTAGATTTATTTTCTTACCTATTGTCCATGAAAAAAAGCCACAGAAAAAAGTTAGATCTATTCATCCTTTGTCCAAGCCGGTCTGAGCCTTTACAATTTTCTTTTCATTCTTTGCATTATTGAATTATCGGTTGCATCGTCGTGTCGAGTTGCTGGTCTTAGTGTCTAGTTTGTTTAGAGTTTTGAGTTCTGCTCACATTAGTCACGCCGCCGCTGCATCGTTATCACTTCCGCTGTCCACCACCCATCCATCAATTTCCACCATGTACTACCCATTGTTCTACCCATTGTTCGTTGTCATAATCATAGTTGAGATCGTCACATCTTCACTTGATCCAATCTGCATCTTATCTAGTTTGTTTTGGAAAGAGCGAGAGAGAAGAAAGATGGAGAAAAAGAAAAGAAAAAAAAGGAAAGAAAAAAAGAGAGAAAGAAAAAGAAAAAAAAGTGTGGAAAAAAAAGGAAGAAAAAAAAACAAAATTCGGATCTATCTAGACTCAATCTCGTAGTTGAATTCGGATTGAAATCTGTTTTGTGCACTGTTCAGTAAAACAGGCATAACTTCCTCATACGAAGTCCGTTTTAGCTCTACAAGTTCTCAAATTAAAGCTAGCGACTAGACGCATCTGAATAGTTGCAAAAGCTAGTTCAATATTTGGCGTCTCAAAATCAGCTTCTAAATAGGTCTTTTTGCCCTCTGAAGTTCGCGCATACAGTTTGTTCCAGTTTCTCAGGCCAGTTTTAGAATTCTTTGACTCCTCATATCAATTCGGAATTGAGTGATTCTTTTTGCATTGGAAAGCTTAAGTTAGTAGCAAATTTTTTAAGGGGAAAGTTGGAGAGAGAGTTGTTATATATCCTGCTTGGCAGTTGTTATTCATCATTATCTTTACTGCCGTTGTGATTTTCACTTATATCTTGTTGTCCAGAGCTACTTATCCTTCATTGATGCTAGTTGTGCTATGCCGTGACCTCATTAGTGTTCTAGGCTCGCGTCTCTAGTCCGGTCTAGCCTAGGACCAGTACAGTACCGTCGTCGAGCGTTTATTCAACATTGCATCTTTGAATTGATTATTGCTAATATTTTGCTACCATATATAGCCAACCCAGCTCCATATATTTATACACCGTGTATACGTACGTTCCCCTGACAATCGCTTTACACAATCTTCAGAGTTACTTGACACCACTGGTTGCCTGTCACCACCTGTCGCATGGTAAGAACTTGTAAGATATTGATATTTGCTTACTGTGAGCACGTTACAACCACATCCTAGTAGTTCATAGGAACATTATTCTCGAATTTTGTTTCTTGTTTCTACTAATCATGACAAGTACCGGAGATAGAAGTTGTTGGACGACGAATACATCTTCATCATCACGAGAGTTGGGACAACACACACAAGCACATGGCCAGGTTAGCTCTTTACCATCATTTGAGGGTAGATTTAATCCTGCTATTTATCTAGCTTCGGAGCTTGAAGTAGAACAAGTTTTTAGTCACCATGACTTTTCTGAACTTGAGCGAGTACGAGCTGCCACTAGAGCATTTACTGGTTTTGCTTTTGTTAGGTGGAGTGTGCATTGTAAGAAAAACATTGATAACCAACCCAAAACTTGGAAAGATTTGAAACATGTAATGAGACAACAATTTTTCCCTCCTTACTACCGTCGTGAATTGCTTCGAAATTTGAACAATTTAAACAAGGCAACAACACTATTCATGCATACTACCAAGAGTTCAAATCTTATATGCATCATTGTGACATAGAAGAATCTGAGGATGATACAATGAATAGATTTTTTGGTGGTTTGAACCATGATATTCAGGCAGAATTTCAGTATATTCCTCGTTGCATTACTGGTATGTATGTTCGTGCTTGTACCTTTGAGAGACAGTTACAGGAGGATGCATTGGATGACTACAACAACTACTATTCCAATTCATGCTCACTACCATCGGTTGATTCCTCCACCGTTGCACCTACTAGAGCAGCCACACGTCAGATTGTGAGTGTGACATCATCTCAAGTGTATGGTACATTGTCATTGTCCATACCTACATCAGCTACATCTCTGCGACAAGGTAACAATAAAGGTATTGATGATATAACTTCCCATGAGAATGATGCATGCCTAAATAACTTAAATACATCATGTGTTGAGTTACCTGTTGATTGGAGCAAGCCACCTATTTTAGAGAATCATGTTATTGTCATGAATGCATCATGTGATCAAACAACTAAAATACCAACAATTTTGAGTGTGCCCATTGAATTAACTATTGAGGTCAAAGAACCATGTGAATTAGAAAATAAATTAGATTTGGATCAAATACATTTTAAAATGATTGTGCCAATGTTTAATCATTTTGATATGACCTCTAACCTTGGTGACCATTCTGTGTCAAATGACTTATTGCATGTTTTCTTATTTAAGCATGTTGTAGCATGTAAATTTGATGCATGTAAGGTTTATTCACCAATTTTGGGATGGTTTAATGATGAATATTGTCAATCTTTTGATAGGAATAAGAGCTTCACTTATATGTGCAAACTGAGTTGCAATATTTTCATGCCTTCTACTTATGATAATATTTTGGCTTTATATTTTATGATCTATAAAAGTTACTCATGTATACATGTGTCATATGTGCAAAAATCAAGGAAAGTAAAAATGGATGACATATACATATACAACATGTATACCTTGTCTCTTTTGTTAGCCACATTTCAGATTAAGCAACGCCGAGGACGGCTTTGTTTTCAAAAAGGGGAGGATGATGAGGACATGACTACCTTGGATACGACCAAATATATTGCATACATGCATATTTGTCAGGTGATTTCTAGTGCAAACTATTCAATAATCTATTTATGTTATCCAGAACAAAAATACTTCACACACTTTTGTGTTTTGTCTAATTGTAGGTGTATGGGACATTTGTACAATTCACATATGAAGATAAGGGAAAAAGAGATGTTTACTTGTTGTTCAAAAAGTTCTCTCACATTACTTTTGGGCCAAGAGAAGATAGAGTCCAAGTCTCTCACGTTCTGGATTCAGATTCGGACTACACAGACATACCTGACTCAAAAGGCCAACAAGTTTTTCATACGGACTCCGAATTGGTTGATTATTTTTTTGATGGAATCTAGATTTTGTGATCTTTCCAGCCCAATTGGATTCATATTCAAATTCGTCCGGAGTGTTGAGATATTGACGAAACAATCAGACACTATAGCGGAATCCGAGTCAACAACAAGTCCAAGGGTGTTGCATCACCTCCACTTGGGCCCATGAGCCTTGTACGACCTAGGGTTGGTTTTAGGATGCCTTGGGACGTTCTCCCACCTCCTTGGCCGCCACCCCTTCCTCCTATATAAGTAGATTCATCTAGTAGATTTTTCCTTGGGATTTGTTTAGTTAAAAGTTAGCCAACGCAACTTCGTGTACTTCGTTTGTGTCCAACGACCAGACCAAGACCACTTTCGGATCCCCACCTTTATCAATACTTCATCAATATTCACAATATTCAGATTGCTTTATCATATTCTTGCTTGTTCTTCGATTGCTTGCAGGAATAGACCTTCGTGGTCAGGTTGATTATGCTCCAGTGTGGTCAATAACCTCTCGGAGTTGGTTTAGCGATTGCTAAGGCGCAACGTCGTGCATGTTTGAAGTCGGATCGTCAAAGTCATCTTTACCAAATCGATAGTTATTATCTCATCGAAAGATCGGGACACCCCGCCTCTATCACGGCCCAAAGAATGTCATGCAGCTGCGTCTCCGGACCGCCCAGGACGAAAAGCCCATTTTCTATCATGATTTTTTGTCATAGAAGTAGGAGCCCACCACATCTATGATGATACCGGGTTTTGTCACAATTATCGTCATAGAAGTGTCATATGTATGACAGAAAAAAAATTCGTTCGGCCCAAAATGTCACGGATGTGTCTTTTTTTTGTAGTGAGGGTGGGGGCACGCCCACCCCCCTAGGGCGCTCCTAGCACCCTCGTGGCCGCCTCGGCTGCTTCTTGTCGTCCACTCCAAGTCTCCTAGATTGCGTTTGTTCCAAAAAGATCGCTCCCGAAGGTTTCATTCCGTTTGGACTCCGTTTGATATTCCTTTTCTTTGAAACACTAAAATAGGCAAAAAAAAGCAATTCGGGCTAGGCCACCGGTTAGTAGGTTAGTCCCAAAAATGATATAAAAGTGTAAAGTTAAGCCTATAAACATCCAAAACGGGTAATATAATAGCATGGAACAATAAAAAATTTAGATACATTGGAGACGTATCAAGCATCCCCAAGCTTAATTCCTACTCGTCCTCGAGTAGGTAAATGATAAAAACAGAATCTTTTATGTGGAATTCTACCTAGCATATTTCTCAATGTAATTCTCTTTATTGTGGTACGATTGTTTGGATCCAAATGATTCAAGATAAAAGTTCATTTAACATAAAAATAGTAATACTTGAAGCATACTAACAAAGTAATCATGTCTTATCAAAATAGCATAGCCAAAGAAATCTTATCCCTACAAAATCATATAGTTAGGCTATGCTTCATTTCATCACACAAAATACTCCCATCATGCACAAACCCGGTTTCAGCCAAGCAATTGGTTCATAATTTTTAACGCGCTTCAGCTTTTTCAACTCTCATGCAATACATGAGTGCAAGCCATGGATATAGCACTATGTGTGGAATAGGATGGTGGTTGTGAAGAAGACAAAAAGGGAGAAGATAGTCTCACATCAACTAGGCGTATCAACGGGCTATGGAGATGCCCATTAATAGATATCAATGTGAGTGAGAAGGGATTGCCATGCAATGGATGCACTAGAGCTATAAATGTATGAAAGCTCAACAAAAGAAACTAAGTGGGTGTGCATCCAACTTTCTTGCTCACGAAGACCTAGGGCATTTTGAGGAAGCCCATCATTGGAATATGCAAGCCAAGTTCTATAATGAAAATCCCACTAGTATATGAAAGTGACAACATAGGAGACTCTCTATCATGAAGATCATGGTGCTACTTTGAAGCACAAGTGTGGAAAAGGATAGTAACATTGTCCCTTCTCTCTTTTCTCTCATTTTTGGTGGGCTTCTTTGGCCTCTTTTTTTATTTGGGCTTCTTTGGACTCTTTTATTTTTATAACGTTCGAAGTCTCATCCCAAATTGTGGGGAAATCATAGTCTCCATCATCCTTCCTCACTTTGGGACAATGCTCTAATAATGAAGATCATCACACTTTTATTGATTTACAACTCAAGAATTACAACTCAATACTTAGAACAAAGTATGACTCTATGTGAATGCCTCCGGCGGTGTACCGGGATATGCAATGAATCAAGAGTGACATGTATGAAAGAATTATGAAGGTGGCCTGCCACAAATACGATGTCAACTACATGATCATGCAAAAGCAATATGACAATGATGGAGCGTGTCATAATAAACAGAACGGTGGAAAGTTGCATGGCAATATATATCGGAATGGCTATGGAAATGCCATAATAGGTAGGTATGGTGGCTGTTTTGAGGAAGGTAAATGGTGGGTGTATGATACTGGCGAAAGTTGCGCGGCATAATAGAGGCTAGCAATGGTGGAAGGGTGAGAGTGCGTATAATCCATGGACTCACATTAGTCATAAAGAACTCATATACTTATTGCAAAAGTTTACTAGCCCTCAAAGCAAAGTACTACTACGCGTGCTCCTAGGGGAAGGATTGGTAGGAGTTAACCATCACGCGATCCCGACCTCCACACATAAGGAAGGCAATCAAAAGAGCACCCCATGCAACAAATTTGTTACACAACTTTTACCATATGTGCATGCTACCGGACTTGCCAACTTCAACACAAGTATTTCTCAATTTCATAATTACCCAACTAGCATGACTCTAACGTTACCACCTTTATATCTCAAAACAATTATCTAGCATCAAATTGATCATAGCATTCAATGCACTTTATATGATACTTTTTATCATACCCAACTTGGATGTCCATCATTTTAGGACCAATTTTATAACCATAGCAAATACCATGCTGTTCTAAAAGACTCTAAAAATATATAAGTGAAGCATGAGAGATCAACAATTTCTACAAAATAAAGCCACCGCCGTGCTCTAAAAGATATAAGTGAAGCACTAGAGCAAAAATTATCTAGCTCAAAAGATATAAGTGAAGCACATAGAGTATTCTAATAAATTCTGAATCATGTGTGTCTCTCCCAAAAGGTGTGTGTAGCAAGGATGATTGTGGTAAACTAAAAAGCAAAGACTCATATCATACAAGACGCCCCAAGCAAAATACATATCATGTGGTGAATAAAAATATAGCTCCAAGTAAAGTTACCGATAAACAAAGACGAAGGAGGGGATGCCTCGAGGGGATGCCTTCCGGGGCATCCCCAAGCTTAGGCTTTTGGTTGTCCTTGAATATCTTGGGGTGCCATGGGCATCCCCAATCTTAGGCTCTTGCCACTCCTTATTCCATAGTCCATCAAGTCTTTACCCAAAACTTGAAAAGTTCACAACACAAAACTCAACAGGAAATCTCATAAGCTCCGTTAGTGCAAGAAAGAAAAACCACCACATAAGGTACTGTAATGAACTCATTCTTTATTTATATTAGCGTTAAACCTACTGTATTCCAACTTATCTATGGTTCATACCCCCGCCCCCCGATACTAGCCATAGATTCATCAAAATAAGCAAACAATACACGAAAAACAGAATCTGTCAAAAACATAACAGTCTGTAGTAATCTGTAACTTTCAAATACTTATGGAACTCCAAAAATCCTAACAAAATAGGAAGTCTTGGGAAATTTGTCTATCGGTCTACTGCAAAAATAATCAAATAAAAAACACGTTTCTGTTATTTATTAAAATTATTCTCGTGCACGCAAAAGTTTCTATTTTTCAGCAGAATCAAATTAACTATCACCGTAGGTTATCCTATAGGTTCTACTTGGCACTAACATAAAAACACATCTAAACAGAAGCTAGATGAATTATTTTACACTAAAAAGAAAAAAAAAGCAAGGAACAAAAATAAAATTGGGTTGCCTCCCAAGAAGCGCTATCGTTTAACGCCCCTAGCAAGGCATAAAAGCAAGAATAGATCTAGGTGTTGCCATCTTTGGTATTCAATTCATAAGTGTCTCTCATAATAGATTCATAAGGTAATTTGATTTTCTTTCTTGGAAATTGTTCCATTCCTTTCCTTAATGGAAATTGAAATCTAATATTTCCTTCCTTCATATCAATAATTGCACCAATTGTTCTAAGGAAAGGTCTACCAAGAATAATAGGACATGAAAAATTACAATCTATATCAAGAATGATAAAATCTACGGGCACATAATTCCTATTTGCAACAATAATAACATCATTAATCCTTCCCATAGGTTTCTTAATGGTGGAATCCACAAGGTGCAAGTTTAAAGAGCAATCATTAAATTCACGGAAACCTAGCACATCACATAAAGTTTTTGGAATCGTGGAAACACTAGCGCCCAAATCACACAAAGCATAGCATTCAGAATCTTTAATTTTAATTTTAATAGTAGGTTCCCACTCATCATAAAGTTTTCTAGGGATAGAAACTTCCAATTCAAGTTTTTCCTCATAAGATTGCATCAAAGCATCAACGATATGTTTGGTAAAAGCTTTATTTTTATTATAAGCATGAGGAGAATTCAACACGGATTGCAACAAGGAAATACAATCTATTAAATAACAATTATCATAATTAAATTCCTTGAAATCCAAAATAGTGGGTTCATTGCTATGTAAAGTTTTGACCTCTCCAATCCCACTTTTAGCAATTTTAGCATTAAGATCTAAAAACTCTGAATCATTGGGACGCCTTTTAACTAAAGTTGACTCATCTCCAGTCCCATCATTATCAAAATTCATATTGCAAAACAAAGATTTAATAGGGGACACATAAATCACTTTTAGATCATCATCATTATTTTCCCCTAACCCTTCTGGTTTGGCAGCCATCTTATTAACTAAGGGTGCTTGCTTATAAAAAATTTGGGCTATTGATTTTTCAAGACGAGCAATCTGAGAATTCAAACCATAAAATTCCTTAGACATATCATCAAGTTCTTTATTCATGTACTCCATAAAGCTTTTTTGTTTTTTAAGCTCATTTCTAAAGAAATTATTATGCTAAAATTGTAAAGTCATAAAGCTTCTAATGTTGATTTCGATCTCTTCCAACCTTCTAAGATGAAGATCAGCGTTCTTAGGCAAAGCCATAAGGGCAAACAGGCACACAAGACGCAAACGAAAAAGAGGCGAACAGAAAAGAGAGGGCGAATAAAACGGCAAGGGTGAAGTGGGGGAGAGGGAAACGAGAGGCAGATGGCAAATAATGTAATGCGAGGGAGATGAGTTTGTGATGGGTACTTGGTATGTCTTGACTTGAGCGAAGACCTCCCCGGCAACGGCGCCAGAAATCCTTCTTGCTACCTCTTGAGCACTGCATTGGTTTTCCCTTGAAGAAGAAAGGGTGATGCAAAGTATTTCCCTCAGTTTATGAGAACCAAGATATCAATCCAGTAGGAGGCTCCTCACAAGTCCCTCGTACCTACACAAACAAACAAGAACCTCACAACCAACACGATAAAGGGGTTGTCAATCCTTTCACGGCCACTTGCAAAAGTGAGATCTGATAGAGATAAGATAAGATAAATATTTTTGGTATTTTTATGATATAGATTAGAAAGCAAAGATTGTAAAATAAAGTAGATTGGAAACTTATCTAATAAAAGATAGACCCGGGGGGCCATAGGTTTCACTAGTGGCTTCTCTCAAGATAGCATAAGTATTACGGTGGGTGAACAAATTACTGTCGAGCAATTGATAGAAAAGTGCATAGTTATGAGATTATCTAGGCATGATCATGTATATAGGCATCACGTCCGTGACAAGTAGACCGAAATGATTCTGCATCTACTACTATTACTCCACACGTCGACCGCTATCCAGCATGCATCTAGAGTATTAAGTTCATAAGAACAGAGTAACGCATTAGGCAAGATGACATGATGTAGAGGGATAAACTCAAGCAATATGATATAAAACCACATCTTTTTATCCTCGATGGCAACAATACAATACATGCCTTGCTGCCCCTGCTATCACTGGGAAAGGACACCACAAGATTGAACCCAAAGCTAAGCACTTCTCCCATTGCAAGAAAGATCAATCTAGCAGGCCAAACCAAGGTGATAACTCGAAGAGACTTGCAAAGATAATCAATCATACATAAAATAATTCAGAGGAGATTCAAATATTTCTCATAGATAAACTTGATCATAAACCGACAATTCATCGGATCTCGACAAACACACCGCAAAAAGAGTTACATCGAATAGATCTCCAAGAAGATCGAGGAGAACTTTGTATTGAGATTCAAAGAGAGAGAAGAAGCCATCTAGCTAATAACTATGGACCCGAAGGTCTGTGGTAAACTACTCACAACTCATCGGAGAGGCCTTGGCGATGATGTAGAAGCCCTCCATGATCGATTACCCCTCTGGCAGAACGCCGGAAATGGCTCCAAGATGGGATCTCACGGGTACAGAAGGTTGCGGCGGTGGAAATAGGTTTTCGTGGTGCTCCTGGATGTTTTCAGGGTACGAGAGTATATATAGGCGAAGGAGGTCGGTCAGGGGAGCCTCGAGGGGCCCACGAGGGTGGGGGGCGCGCCCACCCCCTAGGGCGCGCCTGGCACCCTTGTGGCCGCCTCGGCTGCTTCTTGACGTCCACTCCAAGACTCTTGGATTGCATTTGTTCCAAAAACATCGCTCCCAAAGGTTTCATTCTGTTTGGACTCTGTTTGATATTACTTTTCTTCGAAACACTGAAATAGGCAAAAAAACAGCAATTCGGGCTGGGCCTCTGGTTAGTAGGTTAGTCTCAAAAAATGATATAAAAGTGTAAAGTAAAGCCCATAAACATCCAAAACGGATAATATAATAGCATGGAACAATCAAAAATTATAGATACGTTGGAGACGTATCAATCCTTGCTTGCGAGTACTTTGGATGAGTACTCTCGGTTGCTTTCCTCCCTCTTTTCCCCCTTTTTCCTCTTCTTCTCGGACGTCGCAACCAGATGTTGGAGCCCAGGAGCCAGATGCCACCATCGACAATGATCCCTACTACACTAAGGGTGCCTACTACTACGTTCAGGCCGCCGACGACCATGAGTAGTTTAGGAGGATCCCAGGCAAGAGGCTTGCGCTTTTTTTGATCTGTATCATAGTTTGTGCTAGCCATCTTGTGGCAACTTGTTTAACTTATGTCTGTACCCAGATATTATTGCTTCCGCTGACTCATTTATGTTCCAGCACTTGTATTCGAGCCCTCGAGGCCCCTGGCTTGTAATATGACGCTTGTATGTCTTATTTTACTTTTAGAGTTGTGTTGTGATATCTTCCCGTGAGTCCCTGATCTTGGTCGTACACGTTTGCGTGCATGATTAGTGTACAATTGAATTGGGGGCGTCACAGACAGGTTGCTAGGAGTACTTATGCTTACATCTTCATAGCTCTCATAGGGACTAGTGACCTCACTCATGTTGACTTGTTCCTCAGACTTGTTCTGGCTATCACTTTGATCTGACATAGCTGACACTGCAAGATGACCCTATGAGTAGATGTCGATGAGATGGAGTGGATGAGCATCACAAAGTGCAGAGTTTTTGCAAAACAATTGAGTCAAAAACTTAGTTTTAGTTTTCTACAGAAAGCATTTCGGAGCTACTGATTTGTTAAACTCGGAGACACCGAAGCAACATTCTGTGTCTAAACTAGTGATCTCGGTCAGACCGAGGCACAGTTTGGTGACACCGATATTGCTAGGGTTTCACAAAGTTCTGAACTCGGTTACACCGATTTGTAAGTTCTGGTCAGACCGAAAATCACAAGTGCAATGGCCTAAGCCAAATCGGTGAGACCGATTTCTATAACTCGGTCGGTCTATGGTGAGTTCGGCGGAAACCTAACACTAAATTTTTGAATCAAATCTAAACTAAAGGAGTTTTTTGTTGGATAGGATAATCTCAAACTAATCAAGAATCATGCCATTGTCTTTGTGCTAAGGATCGGAGTAAGAGAGCACAAAGGATCGAACACATACCCTAATTTGGCGATGAGCTCGCTACGGCGGCAACGGCGGTGGAGATTTCCGTTGACAACGGTGGAGACCAGCGGCAGGAGGTCGCTGGCCATGAGGAGACGATCCGGAGACCTGAGTCGGTAGAGAAGGATACGCGCGGGCGAAAGCTTTTCAGAGGAATTTCCAAAATTTGACCCATTGGTATATATATCCTGACCCTGTCGGTGTGACCGGGTGGAATGACTCGATGGTACCGAGATGCAGAATCGCAAGCGGTTACTGCAACTCGGTGTGACTGAATTGTTCAAATCGGTTGCACCAAGATTGAAAACCTAGATCAACTCAATGAACTCGGTATGACCGAAAGGAATGAATTAGTCAGACCAAAATGCATAGAGAGCTTTTGGAAGTTTTAAGTCTATGACGAATCGGTGACTCCGAGTGCTCCTCACCCAGAGGGTTCGAATCTGACCTGATCAAATTTTGTGATGTAGCATGAATAGAGTTTGAGACGGGAAAAGCATATATAGCTAGAGGGACTTCTTAGGCATTATTTTCCATCCATTTGGTCAAAAGAAAAAGAGCCAAACAATCAAAGCAACAAATGGATGTCCTCGAATGAGAAAAATATGCAATCAACATGCTCACACAATAAAATGGCAAATTAAATATGTGGCAAAACATGCACAATCACTCTAGCATCTATCAAACAGTTGGTGATGACTAGGTCGTCTATATATGAGTATATTGACTTAGGAGTCAAATGAGAACATTTGATCATAGGTCATACTCATCGTTTAAGCAGAAGTGGGGTTACCACTTTTACATACAGCATTGTTGTGTTCACACCATTAGAGTTTCTTTAGCCCAATTCTTAGAGTAAAGATCCTCCTAGATTTGATATCCCCCCTTAGAGGGATGAACTAACCTTGGGTTTTGTCGAAGATGACTTCATGTAGGTCTGGAAGATGTGGATGCTCATTGTTGATGTAGATCATTTGTAGCAATCCATTGGAGAGTGTTGCACTTTCAATACCTACATGGGTTAGTCCCACAAGGAACAAACAAGGATATCCATAGACATAGAGTGAAGCACACACAGGGTGATATCCATGAAAGCATTAGATTACCTTGTCCCTTGTCTTACCAACAAGAGGGTTTGTGACTCCTTGAAGTAGCGCAAGATGTGGAAGTTGTTTGCACTTGTCCTTGCCAAAATGAATATGAGTGAAAAACGTTAGCGGAGTCACCCTCAAGAACTCTCTAGTTCTTCTTCTTCGGGATCCACATCAACTTGATGGGAATCCTAGGGGTTTTAGTCATACTTGATGAAGTGGAACTTGATGTAGACTTTGGAACCCGCTTGACCAAGGCCTTTGAAGCTTCTTTAAATGCATCAATCTCCTCTTGAAGCTTGTCCTTGCCTTTTAGCTTGTGGTCTTGTGGTGGAAGATCATCTTGAGCTTGTGTTCCCTTGAAGGAAGTAGGATCATACTTCTCTTGTTGAGGAACAAACTTCGTCTTGGGATATTGATCTTCTTCCCACTCAACTCCATTGGCATTGAACTTTCGTTCAAAACCAGCACCTTGATTCTTCCGGTGCCTTCCTTGCTTCCGTACAATTTCCTCAAATTGCTTACTTTCAGCAAGGCTCTTGTAAACACCTTTCTCTATAATTCCCTTCAATATGCTATTTTCTTGCTCAAGTGTAACTTGGCTAAGAGAATCATTAGTGGAATCAAGAGAACTACTAGAAGCAACAATATTGGATTTAGCATGATTATTGTTACTACTAGAAGAAGAATCTTTCTTACTCTTGTTGCTAGTTTTTACTTGTGGCATGTAAGTAGACAAGAGTAAATACTTGGCAATGCAAGAAGAACTTTTCTTCTGAAGATCATCATTGATGGCTTTTAAGAACCCATGTTCTTGCTCTAGGTTGAGCTTTTTGAAGCGTAGCTTCTCATGAGTTTTTAGAAGTTCTTGATGATCTTCTAAAGTAGTTTCATGAGCTAACTTAAGAGTGTTTAGTTCTTTAGTTAGACGCTCAATCTCCTTCTTGTCATTGTCGTTAGTTTCATCTTGATTAGCATGATTAATAGCAATTTCATCATAGTATTCATCACTAGAGTTGTCAACAAGTAAATCATCATCACCTAGCAAAGCATCTTCATCACTATTGAAATCAACAGAGTCGGGGTGTGATACCTTGGGGCCTTTAGCCATGAAGCATCTTCCAATTCCTTCATTTGGTGACTCAAATATGTCATAGGAGTTGGTTGACACAAGTGCTAGACCGGCAACACCTTCATCTTGAGTATATTCAGAGTCGGAGTGATAACTTCTCTCAGAGTGGTGATCAGAGTCGGAACCGGATACCCATTCACCAACATGAGCTTGATGTCTTCATTTTGTGTAGCTCCTTGATGACTTGTCCTTTCTTTCCAAATCCTTGCTTCGGTGAGAGGTTCTTCGTTCATAGTGATCATCTCTACTCCTTCTCTCCCTTGGAGGTGATTCTTCCCTTTTGCTTCTCCTTTTAGGTGAGTCATCTCTTTGTTTGTAGGGAGCCGTACACTCATGGGAGTAGTGTCCGGGTCTTCCACAATTGTAGCAATGTCGCTCACGACTAGAAGATCTTTTGTCATTGTAGGACCTTGACTTGGAACTCCTTTCCTTGCTTCTACTCTTGTAGAACTTGTTGAAGTTCTTCACCATTAAGCTCAATTCTCCATTGAAGGCTTGTTTCTCACTTGATGATGTAGGAGCATCACATGAGGCTTTGTAAGCACCACTAGACTTGTTGTGAAGTTCTTCTTTGTCCTTGAGTGACATCCCATGAGCAAAGATTCTTCCAATGACTTCATTGGCTTGAGATCTTTGTAATTTGGCATCATTTGGATCAAAGTGCACACGGTATCATATTTTCCATCTAAGGATCTTAGGATCTTCTTGATGATGACTCTGTCAGTCATCTCTTCACTTCCTAAGCCGGCAATATCATTTGTGATGAGAGCAATCCTAGAGTACATTTTAATGACACCTTCACCATCCTTTATTTTGAACTTGTCAAGCTGGCTTTGAAGCACATCCAACTTGGATTCCTTGACGGAGTCAGTACCTTCTTGCATATCAATCAAAGTATCCCCAATTTCCTTTGCATTCTCAAGACGGCTGATTTTGTTGAATTCTTCGAGGCACAATTCGTTGAAGAGGATATCACAATCTTGAGCATTTTATTGCAACATCTTCAATTCTTCTGCGGTAGCTTCATGATTTGGTTCTCTCCCATCGAAGAATTCACCTTGCAAGCCAATACACACAATGGCCCAAACGGCGGGGTTATGTCCAAGAATATGCATTTTCATCTTATGTTTCCAACTAGCAAAATTAATACCATCAAAGTAAGGACCTCTATGGTGGTAATTTCCCTCACTAGACGCAATACTCTCCTAGGTTGTGAAACCAACGCTATGATCACCACTATGGAAATCAAGGCAAATGGAGATCAAAGCTCTGATACCACTTGTTGGATCAAAAGAGAGGGGTGTGATTAGACTACTTGACCAAATAAAAATCTAGCCTTTTCCCAATTTTAGGTCTTGGCAGATTTTAGCAATTTAGCACTAGTCAAGCAACCAACCTACACATGTAATTCTAAGAGTATAGCAGCGGAATGTAAATCATTGCATATGAAGGTAAAGGCGAGGAGTTTGGAGGGAGCAAATGCGATGTAGACACGGAGATTTTTGGCGTGGTTCTGATAGGTGGTGCTATCATATATCCACATTGATGGAGACTTCAACCCACGAAGGGTAACAGCTGCGCGAGTCCATGGAGGGCTCCACCCACGAAGGGTCCACGAAGAAGCAACCTTGTCTATCCCACCATGGCCATCGCCCACGAAGGACTTGCCTCACTTGGGTAGATCTTCACGAAGTAGGCGATCTCCTTGCCATTACAAACTCCTTGGTTCAACTCCACAATCTTGACGGAGGCTCCCAAGTGACACATAACCAATCTAGGAGACACCACTCTCCAAAAGGTAATAGAAGGTTGATACGTCTCCAATGTATCTATACTTTTTGATTGTTCCATGCTATTATATTACCTGTTTTGGATGTTTATGGGCTTTACTATACACTTTTATATCATTTTTGGGACTAACCTATTAATCGGAGGGCCAACACAAATTGCTGTTTTTTTGCCTATTTCAGTCGCAGAAAAGGAATATCTAACGGAGTCCAAACGGAATGAAAACTTCGGGAGAGTTATTTTTGGAACAAACGCAATCCAGGAGACTTGGAGTGGACGTCAAGAAGCAAACGAGGAAGCCACGGGGCAGGGAGGCATGCCCTAGGGGGTGGGCGCACCCCCCACCCTCTTCGGCCCCTCGTGGCTCCCCTGACCAACTTCCTTCGCCTATATATACTTGCATACCCTGAAAACATCCAAGAGCACCACGAAACCCTATTTCCACCACCGCAACCTTATGTACCCATGAGATCCCATCTTGGATCCTTTTCCGGTGCTCCACCGGAGGGGGAATCGATCACGGAAGGCTTCTACATCAACACCAAAGCCTCTCCGATGAAGGGTGAGTACTTTACCACAGACCTTCGGGTCCATAGTTATTAATTAGCTAGATGGCTTCTTCTCTCTCTTTGAATCTCAATACAATATTCTCCTCGATCTTCTTGGAGATCTATTCAATGTAACTCTTTTTGCGGTGTGTTTGTCGAGATCCAATGAATTGTGGGTTTATGATCAAGTTTATCTATGAGAAATATTTGAATCTCCTCTGAATTCTTTTATGTATGATTGGTTACCTTTGCAAGTCTCTTCGAATTATCAGTTTGGTTTGGCCTACTAGATTGATCTTTCCTGCAATGGGATAAGTGCTTAGCTTTGGGTTCAATCTTGCGGTGTCCTTTCCCAGTGATAGCAGGGGCAGCAAGGCACGTATTGTACTGTTGCCATCGAGGATAAAAAGATGGGGTGTACATCATATTGCCTGAGTTTATCCCTCTACATCATGTCATCTTGCCTAATGCGTTACTCTGTTCTTATGAACTTAATACTCTAGATGCATGCTGGATAGCGGTCGATGTGTGGAGTAATATTAGTAGATGCAGAATCGTTTCGATCTACTTGTCGTGGATGTGATGCCTATATACATGATCATGCATAGATATTCTCATAACTATGCACTTTTCTATCAATTGCTCGACAGTAATTTGTTCACCCACCGTAATACTTATGCTATCTTGAGAGAAGCCACTAGTGAAACCTATGGCCCTCGAGTCTATTTTCCATCATATAAGTTTTTGGTCTACTTTATTTTCCAATCTTTACTTTCCAATCTATATCATAAAAATACCAAAAATATTTATCTTATTATTATCTCTATCATATCTCACTTTTGCAAGTGACCGTGAAGGGATTGACAACCCCTTTATTGCGTTGGTTGCGAGGTTTTTGTTTGTTTGTGTAGGTACGAGGGACTTGCGTGTAGCCTTCTACTGGATTGATACCTTGGTTCTAAAAAACTGAGGGAAATACTTACGCTACTTTGCTGCATCACCCTTTCCTCTTGAAGGGAAAACCAACGCAGTGCTCAAGAGGTAGCAATAGTGTGTTGATGATGAACTTCTTGCTCTTGTGCTTCAAATGATAGTCTCCCCAACACTCAACTCTCTCTCGCAGATTTCGCTATGGCGGAAAGATGATTTGAGTGGAAAGCAACTTGGGGAAGGCTAGAGATCCATATTCTTGTGGTTGGATTGGAACGTCTTGGTCTCAACACATGAGTAGGTGTTCTATCTCAAAAAATGAGTAGTGGAAGTGTAGTAATGTTCTAATGGCTCTATCCTCGAATGGAGAATGGGTGGAGGGGTATATATAGCCTCCACACAAAATCTAACAGTTACACACAAATTCCCAAACTCGGTGAGACCGAATAGTGAAACTTGGTCAGACTGGTTCAGTTCAAAATGTGAACGTTAGGATTTTCGGTGGGACCGACAATGTCAACTCGGTGGGACCGATGTGCTAGGGTTGGGGCATAACATGATCTCGATGAGACCGATCACATTAACTCGGTGGGACCGATTTCAATAATAGGCAAACAGAGAGTTGGTAAGGCAAACTTGGTGGGACCGATCGCTCATTTCAGTGAGATTGAAATGTTACGAAAAGGAAACAGAGAGTTTGCATGCGAATTCGGTGGGGCCAATCGCTCATCTTGGTTAGACCGAAACGTTACGAAGGGAAACAAAGAGTTTGCAATCCCATCTCGGTGAGACCGAAGTGATTAGGGTTTGTGGCTGTGGCTATGTCAAATGAACTCGGTGGCGCTGGATAGATCAAATCGGTGGGTCCGAGTTTGACTTTAGGTTTACACTGGTACAACGACATGCTATACAAACGGTTTTTAACCCCTTGCCGTGACGATGTTTGGAACCGTCACCAAGTGAGTGTGGGAGATAGGGGGGTCCTTCCCACACAACCTAGAAACCGTCGAGGATAGGCCCTCCTGGCACACTGGTTGGGGCAAAATGAGTTCGTGTGTGATCTGGCAGGGCATCGAAACACAATTGTTTCCGTTCGTATGTACATCCCACACAGTGAATCCCAGAAAAACATTTCCGCTCGTATGTATATAACACACAATTTTGTGTGTGGAAATGTTTGTGCAAGGTGGCCTAACGCAAAAAGTTCTCTGCCGGAAGCCGTGTGTGATTGTTAGTTGATCGAACAAGCCTACTTTCTAGAAACCGTGTGTGTTGTTTGAGTTCATCGCCCATGGTGTTGTCTGAGTAACCGCCTACAATAGGAAACCCCAGCAAGCAGGGTAATTAGCCTATTATTGATAATCCATGTACTAATCAAATTGATATTTCTTATAAAAACACACCAGATAACTCATATCCGTATAACAGCAACCGGTATTTCATAATCGAATTACATCAGATAGCTTCGGCACTCAGTTCCTCCATTACACAACAGCACCAAGTTTCACATGCAACATCGAAAACCTTTGGAAAGTAGCATCATACATAGTAAATAGACAGATGAACCTTATCTGGGAAACTGCAGAAGCGGAAGGCAAATGTTGAGCCTTCAGTGATGTTGAATGTCCTTGCAACTTTAGGCCAGTTGCTATGAATAATTGCCCGCCCAGCCTTCGTCCTCTTCAGCAAGACTTCAATATTGTATCGTGGGTGTTGAATGAATACCTTCCTCGCCTCTTGACCATGCAGGTGGTTTGAGAGGTAATCATCGGTGAACTACTTTGAAAAGTACTGAAAACAAAGATATGCAAACAATGTAAAAGAGTTAGTACCATCCTATAGTTGACTAATGGCGCAAGGGGTAGAAACAAGGTAAAAGAGTTAGTACCATCCTATAGTTGACTAATGTCTTCTTCATTGTGCCAACAAAGATCAAGCTGTTACTCTTCGCAAGTTTCTTCATCCTAACAATCTTTGTGACTTTCTTAACTTGACTGATATGCATGGACATCTCATTCCCCATATGCAAAATGGGTCGAATAGTGGGTCTAAGCCTCTGATAGCAGGACCTACATGTGTAAGACCAAATTGTAAGAAACCTAAATATTAGAATAATTCTTGCAACTGCACAATAATGTGCTATTAGCCAAAGGACCATGCTTGAACAAACCTCGATGGTAAACTGCAGTGTCTCCCTTTGTTTCCCTGCAACACACATAAGGAAGATCTTGATCAGGTTAACTGAGAGTTGTCATAATATCAGTAGAATATGTATTGAGTACAGCCAAATTCAATTTATTTCACATGCGTAACAATACAAAATTGTACCCACAACAAATGAAAATCAAATTGCAGAACTGAACCAAACAGTTAAATGGACAGTAGACCAAATGAACCAAAATAGTTAACTAAGCACGACATTGCAGAATAGAAACATGTACTAGAAGATAAGACAGTTAACAAAACAAAGAATGCTTGAGAACAATACTACGAAATGTAGCAATTGTTGGACCAAACTGTTAACTAAACATTACATTTTAGAGGACCAAAGTGTTAACTAAACATTACATTTCAGAGGACCAAACTGTAGACTAAACATCAGCTTGCATATTAACATTACAGAGGACAAATCACTAGAAGGCATTGGCGGTGGCCTTCAGAAAACAACACAAACTGTATTTTAAAGTAGACAACCGCATGGCGGTGCCAACGATGGCCTAGAAGATGAGGTGCTCCTCCAAGATCTGGCGGTCGGCATGCATGGCATCCATAGTGACCTTGTGCGTGTGTGCGACTTGCTTCTCCGCACCCAGATGCTACTGAGCTCCACATTATACTGCGTGCAAAATGGCTATGGGCGGTGCTTAATTGGAGGAGGGGGCAGTGATTTCGGCGGAAGGTGCCGCGCCGTCGGTCAGGGCACGTGGGATGGGAGAGGAGGAGGATGGTGTGGGTGGGGTGTGGATTACCTGACCATATCGACGAGGCCGTGCAACAAGAAGAAGGGTCGGCGGCGAGGAGGCAGCGTTGCAAGAAGAAGGGTCACTGATGAGGAGGCGGTGCTGCAAGAAGAAGGGTCGTCGGCGAGGAGGCAGCGCTGCCAGTAAGCAGCAATGAAGGTTTGAACTTGGAAAGCAAGGAGGACCAGTGGAAATGTGGGTTTTGGTGGGAGGGAGGGGGCGGGGAGATATATATATTTCCGCGGTGGCAAAAAATTTCGCTCGGTGCCGCGAGAAACTAGCGCACAAGTGTGGTTCAAGCGGGGGCGGTGGACTATAGACGACGAAGCTTGATGGGTAAGACAGACAAGACGGTGTGCCAAGATATTTTATATTGCATCCCACATGATTCTTTCTAGTAAACTGTTTGTGATATACTAGAATTTTTCATTATGTTTTGAAAGACAAAATGGTGTTACGGAGGGAAAGATGGTGTTTGAATTGCTAGAACATTTATGTACAGTGAACATTCAACTACATGAGTGTCGTGTTTAAATTTGGAATTATTTCGGGTTCGTTTAGCATTTTTATGGATTAATTGAGTTTCTTAGCATTTAATGTGCATAATTCAAATTTGAACTACAAGCACATGCTAGAGTGCCCCAAAGTTTATTGAAAAATAACATGTGTGTCTTTGGGTGAACTTATAGGTCCCATGCAAGAAATGGGAATGAAATTCAAACATCTGGGCGTCTTGCCTCGCTCAGGAACATTGAGAAACTTGGTTTTTAAATTCCTGGAAATTTAGAACTCGCCTGAAAATCATGAAACTTTGCATGGTGTCATTTCATAGCACCAACATGTTGTGGTAAAAAAATTGGTTGCATTTGGACAAGTTTTTGGTATAAGCTTCTAGCAAACTGGAGCTTCTCTCGAGAAGATCCGTGGTTCCCGAGGGGGGACGTATCACCTTTGTGTTCGAAACAATATACGCTGCCTCCCCCCCCCGTTATTTTTTTATAGAGGTAACATAGAACTATATGTGTGTCGTGTTAAAATTTGGAATTATTCCGGGTTCGTTTGGACTTTATTATACATTAATTGAATTTTTGGTCATTTAATATGCATAATTCAAATTTGAACTTCAAGCACATGCTCCAGTGCACCAAAGTTGGTTGAAAAATCACATGTATGTCCTTGGGTAAATTTCTAGGTCCCATGCAAGAAATGGGAATGAAATTCAAACATCTGGGCATCGCGGCTTGGCCGGAAAGATTGAGCAACTTGGTTTTTTAATTGATGTAAATCCAAAACACGCCTGAAAATCATGAAACTTGGCATGGTGTCATGACATGGCACCAACATGCTGCGGTAAATTTTTTTGGCTGAATTTGGACAAGCTTTAGTATAAGCTTCTTGCAAACTGGAGCTTCTCTCAAGAAGGCTTGTGGTTCCGAGAGGAACGTGTCACTTCTGTGTGCGAAATGACATACGTACACTACCTTCTCCCGCCTTAATTTTTCTACACAGGAAGATTAGACCAAATAGAAGTATCGTGCTAAATTTTGGAATTATTCCGGGTTCGTTTGTCCTTCTTTATACATTAATTGAATTTCAAGTCATTTAATGTGCATAATTCAAATTTGAAGTACAAGCACATGCTCTAGTGCACCAAAGTTGGTTGAAAAATCACATGTGTCACTAGTGCAGGATGCTGCTAACGCGACACTACGATCAGAGATCCTTCAAGAAACTATGTGTGATGCAATAATTGCAAACGGTGGTGTAAGAGAACCGTCCAAAATGTGCAAAACGTTTGCGATGACGGATGCACCAAACACGGTTGAGATTTTAGTTGCGTGTGCGATGCAGGGCATACGGTTCAGTTCAATATTCGCCTTCCGCTTCAACAGTTTTCTTGATAAGATGCATTTGTCTATGTGCCGTCTATGATGCTAATTTTGAAAGGTTATAGATGTTGCATGTGAAACTTGGTGTTGCTGGAGTTGTGTAATGGGGTAGCTGAATGCTGAAGCTATATCATGTTGTACTCTGATGTATTTCAATTATGAAATCATGCTTCCTTAATATGGGAATGAAATATATTATGTGTTTAATATGAATGTCAATTAGATTAATAAATGGATTATTAATAATAGGGCAATTAGCCTACTAATGGCGAATTAGCCTGCTAATTGGTTTTTGCTATTCCAAACGGTTATTGAGAAAATACTGTGGGCAATGACATAAGGCAACGCACACAGTTTCTAGGAATAAACCGTGTTGGATCGATGAGCAATCACACACGACATTCTCTTCAAAACTGTTTGCCTTAGGCCAACTTGTTCAAACATTTACCGCATAAAATCTGTGTGTGATGGATAGCCTTTGCCACACAGTTTCTTCTACGCACCATGTGTGATGAACGCAAACGATAAAATTATTAATATTGTGTGCAATGGGAACGCCATCACAAATGATTTAACGGGGAAAATTGTGTGTAATGTACCTACAAATGAAAACGTTTTCCTTGCAGCGACTGTGTGGGATGTATATACGAACCGAAACATTTAGCAAGGACTGACTATGTGGGATGTACTTACAACCGGAAACGATTTTGCATGTATAATTGTATTTTTTAGCACTACTGTACGTTTAACCGTATTTGCTCGCTCGCCGGTCACACACGACCTCATTTTGCCGAGTGTGTGTGTGAGGAGGGCATATCCCCGACGGTTTCTGGGTCGTGTGGGAAGGACCCCCCCCCCCCTATCGCCCACACTCACTAGGTGACAGTTCCGAATGCGATCACGGAAAGGGGTTAAAAACCATTTGTATAGCACCGACGCATACCAGTGTGTGTCCTTGGGTGAATTTCTAGGTCCCATGCAAGAAATGGGAATGAAATTCAAACGTTTGGGCGTCATGGCTCGGCCGGAAAGATTGAGAAACTTAGTTTCTTAATTCATGTAAATCAAAAACACACCTGGAAATCATGAAACTTGGCATGATGTCATGACATGGCACCAACATGTTGCGGTAAATTTTTTAGCCGAATTGGGACAAGCTTTAGTATAAGCTTCATGCAAACTAGAGCTTCTCTCAAGAAGGCTTGTGGTTCCGAGAGGGAACATGTCACCTCCGTGTGCGAAATGACATACATACACGGCCTTCTCCCGCCTTAATTTTTTTACACGAGCAGATTAGACCAAATAGAAGTATCATGCTAAAATTTGGAATTATTCCAGGTTCATTTGGACGTTTTTATACATTGATTGAATTTCCGGGCATTTAATGTGCATAATTCAAATTTGAACTACGAGCACCTGCTCCAATGCACCAAAGTTGGTTGAAAATTGTATGTGTGTCCTTGGGTGAATTTCTAGGTCGCATGCAAGAAATGATAATGAAATTCAAACATCTGGGCGTCGTGGCTCGGCCGGAAAGAATGAGAAACTTGGTTTTTTAATTCATGTAAATCCAAAACATGCCTGAAAATCATGAAACTTGGCATGGTGTCATGACATGGCACCAACATGTTGCGGTAATGTTTTTGGCCGAATTGGGACAAGCTTTGGTGTAAGCTTCTTGCAAACCTTTGCTTATCTCAAGAAGGGTCGTGGTTCTGAGAGGGAACGTGTCACCACCGTGTGCGAAACGACATACGTACACTCGCTTCTCCCGCCTTAATTTGTTTACACGGGCATATTAGACCAATTAGAAGTATCATGCTAAATTTTGGAATTATTCCGGGTTTGTTTGGACTTTTTGTACATTAATTGAATTTATGGGCATTTAATGTGCATAATTCAAATTTGAACTACAAGCACATGCTCCAGTGCACCAAAGTTGGTTGAAAAATCACATGTGTGTCCTTGGGTGAATTTCTAGGTCCCATGCAAGAAATGAGAATGAAATTCAAACATCTGGGCGTCGTGGCTCGGCAGGAAAGATTGAGAAACTTCATTTTTTAATTCCTGTCAATCCAAAACATGTCTGAAAATCATGAAACTTGGCATGGTGTCATGACATGGCACCAACATGTTGTGGTAATTTTTCTGTCCGATTTGCGAAGGCGCACACATTAAAAATCAACAAAGTCATTTTGGAACAAGTGTTGTCACGTTACAAATCGGAAACACAACTATTATTGAAATCATGGGCGTTCTACTTACCAATTACTTGCCGCCATGCATCCCCTTTTTTATTGGCTAGGAGGTGTCGTGCGGGGTAGCTATTTGTGTACGGGAGGCGTGCGATAAGACCCCTGCGTGTGTTCATTGGAAGGAGAGCCCTTTGACCTCTATCCGCTGCGCACATCCCTCCCAACCTCTCCATTAGTGGCGCCCGAGCCCTTGTTTCACGGCACGGCTATGCCTCACTGGACTGAGATTTAAGAGAGAAAAATAAAAATCTGAAAAGAAAGTTTTGCGCGGATCTTGATGTAAGATCCGACGGACCTATATAGCATCGACTGCAACTTATAGGAAGCATGATGAATATAGGATGATGACAGTGGATAATAATTGTCTTACATATTTAGGAACATAATTAAAAAAGCCACATGCAGCAACACCCGAAATACACAAGGGCAAAAGAAGAAGGAAGACAACGATCTGGCTCGTTGATCTCTACTTTCTTGATGTGTTGCTGCAGGCTGCGGGAACTAGTCTCCGCGGCAAGCAGCGGTGAGCTCTTTCCTGTCCTCAATATGCTGCTTGAGAGCATCCACAGATTCCCCCACCAGCCTTTTGCGCTTCATGCGTAGCACAGTATTCTTGTCCATAAGTTTCTCGATGATGACGCTAGTCCTGTTTAACAAGGCAGTGGTCTCCTCCTGCTGCTCCGCACTTCCGACGATCTTCGCCCTCAGCAGGTCATGCTCGTCCGGGAGCTTCTCATTGCTCTCCCTTAGTTTCCGGATGACGCCGGTAGCCTGTTTAAATGAGGCTTTCATGTCGTCCTGCAACCTCGCCCAGCCAGAGATTTGATCTATCTGGCTATGGACGATCGCATGCATGCGTCAGTAAGAGTCCTCGCCTGCCCGCGAGACATTTTCCCAAGCCACCGCAGCGCGGGAGGACATCTCTGCTGCTTCTGCGGCGCGGCCGGACATCTCTGCTGCTTCCGTGGCGCGGCCGCACCAGTCTGTTGCATCGACGGCGCGGCGGGACCTCCGTGCTTCTTCGGCGGCGCGACGGGACCTCTGTGCTACTAGGGCCACGCGATGGGTCATGTCGGCTGCTTTCGCGGCGAGGCGGGACATCTCTCGTGCTTCCGCTTCCATGATCGCCTCTCCCTAGTGGCAATCTGTCAACCTAGAACTCATGATGGCCATGGTAGACAGAAGGGAACGATGATGAATGACTTGTTTGTTTTTTCTGGATGAGGAGTTGAGGAGGAATGTGCAGTCATCTTGGAGTAGTAGTATTTATAACCGAGTAATAATACGCTCCTAAGTGGGAAACCGTTTAGGTTTTGATCAGTGTGAACAAGTTTGCAATTTGGAATGTGACGGACGCAGGCCCAAATTATTTTGATGGTTCTATAATTTCTAAGTGCGGCACTATTCCCGGATGGCATAACGTGGGCACCTTTCTTGGCCGCATACGTGGCATTTGGTGCACCGCAATAGGCAATGTCAGCACATGAATTGTTCCAAGAACTGTGCGCGCTCTTATTACCATCGTGCACGCTTCTTTTAATTAGAATGTGTGACCGTCTAGCACACACACATTGATCTGTCTAACTGTTTTTATTTGTTGTGGCCAGTCGCAAACAGCTCATCCGTGTGAAGTGTATGACATCAATCGCACACACCTTTGATCTGGTTGACTGTTTCTATTCTGTTGCCTAATCGCAAAGAGTTAATCATTCTAAAGTGTATTCCCTCAATCGCACACACCTTTATCTAGTTGTCTGTTTCTGTTGTTTCGCCTCATCACAAACAGTTAATCCGGTTGAATTGTATGCCTTCGCACACGCCTTCATCAGGCTGCTTGTTTCCGTTCTTCTTCCTCATCGCAAACAGTTCATTGAACTGAACCGTATGCCATGCATCGCACACACAACTAAAATATGAACCGTGTTTGATGCATTCGTCATCGCAAACGTTTTGCACCTTTTTTGACGGGTTTTTACACCACCGTCTACAATTATTGCATCTCACACAGTTTCGTCGAAGGGTCTCTGATCATAGTGTCGCGTTAGCAGCATCCTGCAGTAGTGTTAGGACATATGTGGATATGAGAAAGTGGTTGAGGGCTTTGGAGCATATCACTAAGCATTTTGAGCAAGTAAGCCATTAAGCAACACTTCATCCCCTTTTAATAGTATTGGCTTTTCCTATGGACTCAATGTGATCTTGGATCACTAAAATGAAAATGTAGAGTCTTGAGCTTTTGCCAATATGTGTCCTTAGCATTTCTAGGGGTCCACATCTCTAGTGCATACCATGCCAATCATTGAACTTTCTGAAATGATCATATTGAAAGAGTATTAGTTCAATGACCTATATGTTGTTAAGAATTATCAAAACCACCCAGGGATTAGTTGCTCTCTCACGGTTTTTAACTGCCTCCCAAATATCCTCCTTGGTGAAGGGCCGGTGAAGCTCCGATAAGTCAAAATGCTGGTCATCCAGGAGCTACAGGTTAATGGTGAATTCACGCGCAATGACGGTTCCGATGAGGGCAAAAAATTGATCGGAGGCGGCTCTAGCCATGCCAGCCTCGTCCGACACCACATCCGGGCCGACATGAAGCTGGTCTATGTGGTTCTTGTTGCTCCGGTGCACTGCATGGATCTTGAAGAACACAACATTGGTGTCTCCCTCTCGAAGCCAAGAGAATCGAGCACACTCATGGGCGATTTAGCGGTCAAGGGAAGCGAGGCCAAGGTAGGCATGCTTGAGTTGTCATCGTAGCCATGTTTCCGTAGGCGAAAGCGACCGGGAGTCCTGGGCGGAGTCAAGGCGCAGGATGAGCTCGCGCGGACCATTAGCTGCGAGGAGATGTGGCCGAGAGTGCATGCGCTCCAGGCCTGAAGTTTGCGTGTCATTTCCTTCATGCGATGATAGATGATTGATAATCCCCAAGTGCAGGGAATCATCATAGCAATTTCCAAAGGTGGAAGTGATACGTATGGAGTGTCGAACCCACAAGGAGCTAAAGGTAAGATCAATATTCTCGCAAGCCATATCTGCCACTGATACGACTCTACGTACACCGAACGTTTGCTTCCAACCAAAACGAGAAATAAAACTACATTGTGGGTATGAAGAGGATAAATTTGCATGATATCGGAGAGCTAAAATATAAAAGTAGGTGATGTTATCATAAAGTTAGAATATATTACTAAATATTATAAATAGAGAGTCTGGAATAATGATGGATCGGTGTGCGGAATTGTCCTAGGCAATTGTTAACAAGACCGGTAATCACTATTGCAATTTATATGAGGGAGAGGCATAAGCTAACATACTTTCTCATCTTGGATCATATGCACCTATAATTTGAACTCTAGCAAGCATCCGCAACTACTAAAGATCATTAAGGTAAAACCCAACCATAGCATTAAAGCATCAAGTCCCCTTTATCCCTGAGGGAGTCCTGGATTAGGGGGTGTCCGGATAGCCGAACTATCACCTTTGGCCGGACTCCTGGACTATGAAGATACAAGATTGAAGACTTCGTCCCGTGTCCGGATGGGATTTTCCTTGGCGTGGAAGGCAAGCTTGGCGATATGGATATGTAGATCTCCTACCATTGTAACCGACTCTGTGTAACCCTAACCCTCTTCGGTGCCTATATAAACCGGAGGGTTTTAGTCCGTAGGACGAAGAACAATCATACCATAGGCTAGCTTCTAGGGTTTAGCCTCTCTGATCTCGTGGTAGATCTACTCTTGTACTACCCATATCATCAATATTAATCAAGCAGGAGTAGGGTTTTACCTCCATCGAGAGGGGCCGAACATGGGTAAAAACATCGTGTCCGTTGTCTCCTGTTACCATCCGCCTAGACGCACAGTTTGGGACCCCCTACCCGAGATCCGTCGGTTTTGACACCGACATTGGTGCTTTCATTGAGAGTTCCTCTGTGTCGTCATCTTTAGGCCCGATGGCTCCTCTGATCATCAACAATGATGCGGTCCAGGGTGAGACTTTTCTCCCCGGACAGATCTTCGTATTCGGCGGCTTTGCACTGCAGGCCAAATCGCTTGGCCATCTGGAGCAGATTGAAAGCTACGCCCCTGGCCATCAGGCCAGATTTGGAAGTTTGAACTACACGGCCGACGTCCGCGGAGACTTGATCTTCGACGGGTTCAAGCCACGGCCAAGCACGCCGCACTGTCACAATGGGCATGATCTAGCTCTGCCGCCGGACAGCGCCCTGGAGGCCGCACAAGTGTCCGCTCCGACCCTTAGCTCGGAGCCGACTGTGCCGATCGAGGACGAGTGGCTGGACACCGCCTCGGGGGCTGCTATCTCTACGGCGATTGAGCCGAACACCAACCCTGTCCTTTGCAAAGCTCGTGACTCCAAGGTGTCGGACTCCTCTCAGGACTCCGAACCTTCCGCGCCCCTGCCGATCGAATCCGATTGGGCACCGATCATGGAGTTCACCACCGCGGACATCTTTCAGCACTCTCCCTTTGGCGACATCCTGAATTCACTAAAGTCTCTCTCTTTATCAGGAGAGCCCTGGCCGGATTATGGGCAGCAAGGTTGGGATGCGGACAATGAAGAAATTCAAAGCCCACCCACCACCCACTTCGTAGCCACTGTCGAAAGTTTAAACGACGTGCTCGATTTCAACTCCGAAGACATCGACGGTATGGAGGACGATGTAGGAGATAAGCATGAACCAACACCTACAAGGCACTAGACAGCCACCTCATCTCACGATGTATACATGGTGGACACACCTAAAGGAAGCGACAACGAGGAACAACGGGACGCCACGAGGGATCATTCCCCCGAAAAGCAGTCAAAACGGCGACATAAGCGCTGCTCAAAATCCCGCCTCGACAAAGACAGCAGCCATGCAGACCCAGCCATAGAGCAGGGCGAACCGGTGGACGACGAACATGCCATCGCGCAACCTCCGAACAGGACAACCTGGATAAACAATCTGTCCCCGGCGAAGATAACAGTCTGGACAATCTAACGCCGGACAAGTTGCTGGAGCAGAAGAACCCCGACAAAAGGCTCGTCGCCACTACGCGTAGCCTGAAAAAGCAGAAGCGGCAGCTCAAAACAGCGGAAGATACGCTCAGAATCAGATGGAGCAAAGTACTCAACACCGCAGACAAATACGGTGATAGTCGCCGAACGAAGAGCTACCCGAAGCGAAAACTACTGCCCGAATTTGACGAGGAGGCCGTAGAGCCCCCGCAATCAAAAAACAAGGAGACCACCCGGTCGGATAGACGACCCCATGGGAAATATAGAGCGGCAAATGGCACCGCACACAAGCCGGCACGCGATCCGCACACGGATTCGCATCAAAGAGATGGCCCAGTTAGATCTATATACGGGCCAAGGAAGAAAGCTCTAGTAAGCAGTGCAACACATCAAGTATCCGAATGCTACGGTACACCTAAATATAGAGGTGCCGCACCCCCCCCCCCCTATGTTTCACTAATGAGGTTCTAGATTATGAATTTCCAGCGGGATTCAAGCCCGTAAAAATAGAGGCATACGACGGAACAACAGACCTCGGTGTCTGGATTGAGGATTACATCCTCACATACACATGGCTAGAGGAGATGGCCTCCACACCATAAAATACTTACCCCTCAAGCTCAAAGGGCCAGCCCGACATTGGCTCAAAAGCCTCCCCGAAAACACCATTGGAAGTTGGGAAGAGCTCGAGGATGCTTTTCGGGCAAATTTTCAAGGGACCTATGTCCGATCGCCGGATGCAGACGATTTAAGTCACATAACTCAACAACCCAGAGAGTCAGCCCGAAAATTCTGGAACAAATTCCTTACTAAAAAAAACCAAATAGTCGACTGTCCGGACGCTGAAGCCTTAGCAGCTTTCAAACACAACGTCCGAGACAAATGGCTCGCCAGACACCTCGGCCAAGAAAAGCCAAGAACAATGGCCGCATTAACAAGCCTCATGACCCGCTTTTGCGCGGGAGAGGATAGTTGGCTGGCAAGATGCAGTACCAGGGACCCAAGTACATCCGAAGTCAGGGATGGAAACGGGAAACCGCGACGCAGCAAGGACCAGCGCCGGACCAAGGGAAACAGCCCGAAGAGCACGACAGTCAACGCCGGATTCAAAAGCTCTCGGCAGAATCATAAAAACTGCCCCTTAAGGATAACAGTGATGAGCTATCTAACTTAAACAAAATCTTGGACAAGATATGCCAAATCCATAGTACTCCCAGGAAGCCTGCAAACCATACCCACAGAGATTGTTGGGTCTTCAAGCAGTCCGGCAAACTCAACGCCGAACACAAGGGGCTCGACACACCAAGCGAGGACGATGACGAACCCCACAAGCAGAACACCAGAAAACAAAAGAATTTCCCGCAAGAAGTCAAAATAGTAAACTCACTTCACGTGACAAAAGGGAAAAATAGAGTGGTGCCCATAGAGGTACGCACCATACGGCTTATCCCAGAGGAGTCCCGCAACTGGTTGTTAAAACCAATCACCTTTGACCATCAGGATTACTCTAGAAGTATCCGGAATGCAGGATGGACTGCCTTGATATTAGATCCGATAATTGACGGACTCCAATTTACACAAGTCCTCATGGACGGCGGCAGTGATCTAAACCTGCTATCCCAGGACACAATCCGCAAAATGGGGATAGACCCAACCAAAATTCGCCATAGCAACACTCCCTTTCAATGGGTAATGCCAGGCCCATATGCCCATTGTACGGGCTCTCTACTGCTAGAAGTTGTGTTCGGCTCACCCGACAACTTCCGCCGCAAAAAGTTAACCTTCCACCTCGCCCCATTTACAAGTAGCTACCAAGCACTACTTGGACGCGAAGCTTTCGCCCGCTTTAACGCAATACCGCATTATGCATCCCTTACACTTAAAATGCCTGGTCCACGAGCCATCATCTCCTTAAAGGGAAATATCGAGTGTTCCTCGAGCGCGGAAGAGTGTGTGCCTGCCTTGACAGCCAAACACTAAACCAGCTTCACTAATCAAAGCACCTAAATAGGTCATTCAGACCCCAGCCACGGTTAGACGAGTCTGGCGTAAACATACAAGGGCTTGCTAGCCGCACACCCCCGAACAAGGGGCTCCGTGCATGTACAACAAGAGACAATAAAGCTCAATTTTATTCATTCTTTGAATTGTACTTTGTTCATTTAATATAACGTACATTTTCGCATGATCTTTTTCAACTAAGTTCCTCTCTTTTACAGATGAACATCGTGCTACACCCGTCCAGGACACGGCACAACGGAGACACACGCGCAGACGTGCAGTAGGGACCCGTGACAAGGATTATTTTCAGATTAAAACCCTACGTAAACCTTTTTTACTGTCTTTTGTTGATACACATCCCCTGGTTTCTTGCTATAACCAAGGAGGAGGCTGACATTTTGGCATGGGCCACGTTAGAATTTTGCGCGTTCCTGGACACAAGGGGCTTATTACCAAGGGCGTTGTTCGGCCCATTTTCATAAAGACCGAATACCTTAGGGAGTGTTCGGCGTCTCGAGTTAGGCCTTATATGCATCAGCTCCGAATCATGTCTTTGGTCAAATGTTGGGTTTGCCGGCTCCTGTGTTTTGCTGCCTTATGTTCCACTCTATCGGCTAAGGCGGCACCAGGAGAACTACTGCGATTGTGCCCCGGTTCGGCCAGGCGAGCACCTCAGTAGAGAAATCCGAAAACTGACTGTCATGATATAGCGTGAGACTGGTCAACCACTTGATGACCCGCCGGAATCTATAGGATTCCTCCGCATTGACGAAGGACCGTTTCCCGGTCAGGCACATACGCGCCCCAAATTCGGGTGAGCGCGGTGCCCCTAGGGGCTATGTCGTAGCTCCACTGTCAAACTCCTATGGCTAAATGAAAGTGATAAAGCATTATAGTCCGGTTGCCTAGTATGCTGTGCTACCACCTCCTTTATAGGACCAAGACGTTGGATCAAGTGTGAAAATGCGCCTTTTTTGCAAACACCCCTGCATTATATGCGTGGGGGCTGAAGCCGAAGACTGCCATCTTTCAGGTTATATATATACATATACATTAGCGGCCGCACAGGAGGTATTTTAATTCTTGAAAGGCATAAGTATAAAAAGCTCTTATATCCCATCGATACATTGTTTCGCAATAATACATGTTATTCGAACATAATATCCTTCGAGCACTGCGTCTCTATTAAACGAGCGCCCTGCAGAACTTCCTGAAAATAGTGCTCGACAGGTACTCGGCTTCCATCCGAATCTTGGGATGCCACATCGGTGGCCTTCATCTCTGCCCAGTATGTCTTGACACGGGCAAGAGCCATTCGTGCACCCTCTATGCATGTCGACCTCCTCATTGCGTTGATATGTGGCACCGCACCAAGGAACTGCTGCACCAAGCCAAAATAACTCTTCGGCTCGGGCCTTCTCGGCCACAAAAGACTCACGACATCCTTCATGGCAATTCCGAATAACCTATTCAACTCCACCCATTCGGCCAAGCGATCGATTAATGGAAGTGGGCGCTCTGGAGTATGGAACTACGACCAAAAAACCTTTTCCATTTCATGATCCTTTTGATCTCGGAAGTGTTCGGCCGCGTCCGTGGCACTTGCCGCCAAGTCCAGATAAGCATCCTCCAAACTCCACAGCCGGTCCAACTGAGCATATTTAAGATCCACGAATTTCCTCCGCAGCAGAAAGGGCTTTCCAGCCGTGATATGTCCGGCCTGACGCAGCTCCTCCTTCATAGCTCTCATCACAGAGCAAGCATCCTTGGCCTTGGTAGTGGCCTTCTTCAGGTCCTCTTGCACCGCTCGATCTTCTTTTTCAAGAAGCTTACAGCGGACGGCAGCATTCTTCAACTTCACGGCCATCTCAGCCACTTCCTTCTTGCTTCGGCAATGAGCAGCCTGTTCGGTTTTAGCTCTTCGGCCGCCTTTAAGGCAGCCGCATTACTCTTTTCTGGCCTGCTCCTTGGCTCGGGCGAGCTCCGCCCGAAGGTTCTCCATGGCAGCGGCACCATCTGCATCAAGCATACATGTTGTAAGGCATGGGCATCAAGCTCCCTTACCAGGTGTCCGCGGAGAAATTGCATACCTTGCGACTCGTCAAGTCGCTTATTGACAAGCGCGATGTCGGCATCCGCCATGTCAAGTTGCCGCTTTAGTTCGGCAAATTCCTCAGTCCGGCTAGCCACCGGACCCTTCGCCACCTACATAGGAAGGGCGACACATTATACCTGGAATTATGATCCTCGGCGCGCTGTCATTTTTGACAACACACCGAGCCTCAGGGGCTACTATGTACACATGGCGCATGTTATATGCGGAACTGTCAGAGGATACATCATTTTGCGTACCTCAAGGCCTGTCAGTAAACTCCTGATGGCTTCGTGCAATCCGCTCTCAGCGGATGAGATCCTTTCAATCACCATACCCATTAACGCACGGTGATCTTCTGAGATAGACGCTCGCCCGAGCAGATCCTTCAGCTCCTCCGACCGTACACTAGGTGGTGCCGGACTCATCTGATGGCCTTTTTCGAAGGCCGGACGCGGAGGGCTTCGAGGGGACATGCGACAGCCTTCTGGCCCCGCCGGACTCGGAGAAACCCTCAACAACGACACCTCAGGGTCGCCCGCATCGCAAGGCGGTACGGCAGGGGGAGGCGTTTCGCTCTCTCTCATCTCCGGATGAAGATCCCCCGAAGATGAGCTCTGCTGAGAAGGGCTGAGATCCGAACTACAAGGTAAAATTTTGGTCATCTCCATCAGAAATAGGGCAGGGATATCCTTTATTTTAAAATAAACTCCCCTTTTTACTTACGGCTCGGTAGAGGGCTGATCACCTCGGGGGCATAATGCGGTCGAGGCATCTCTCGGCGCAGGACCCTCTGGCGAAGATTTCTTCCCCCGCTTTGAGACCAAGGTCTCCGGGTCTTCAGAGACGATCCTCTTCTTCCCTTGGATGGAGGGATTCTCGATCCCTCCTCTCTTGACAGCCTCCTTCGCGAAGGCGGTAGCTTCCTTGTTCCCCCCTTCACCCTCTTTCGAAGGCACAACCTCCAGCATCCTGGTTAACACGGGATCTGGCGTGGTCTCAGGGAGGGGGGCCGGACACCTGATTAACTTTGCTTTCGCTATCCACTCCTGTTCAAGGAACAACTCTTTTAAAGGGCAAGTTCGTAATAAATATGGGATAGTGCGTTCGGATACAGGGCTACTTACTTGAGCATCCGGGCGATTGCAGCTCAGACCTGCGTCCTCGGTCAAGTCCGGACACATCGCTTGTGATCCAAAGAGAAGCTTGTACATCTCCACAGGCGTCACACCCATGAAATGTTGGAGAGCTCGTGGTCCCTCTGGGTTAAATTCCCACAAGCGAAGGGGGCGACGTTTGCAGGGCAGGACGCGACGAATCAGCATGACCTGCGCTACTACAACCAGGGTGATCTCTCTCTAGGAGGTCTCGAATGCGGCCCTGCAACAAGGGCACATCCTTGGACGGCCCCCAGTCAAGTCCTTTATTGACCCATGACGCCAGCCGCGGTGGAGGACCCGAGCGAAAGGCAGGTGGCGCCACCCATTTGGTGCCCCTGGGAACTGTGATATAAAACCACTCTTGTTGCCATAAGCCGAGCTCCTCTTGAAAAGAGCCCTCGGGCCACAGAGCATCAGCATTCTTGCTTATAACAGCCCCTCCACACTCTGCCTGCTGCCCCTTGACCATCTTCGGCTCCACCTTGAAGGTTTTGAGCCACAATCCGAAATGAGGGGTAATGCGGAGGAAGGCTTCGCATACGACAATGAACGTTGAGATGTGGAGGATGGACTCCGGATCCAAGTCATGAAATTCCAACCCATAATAAAACATGAGCCCCCTCACGAAGGGGTCCGTCGAGAAGCCTAGCCCCCGAAGAAAGTGAGACGCGAACACCACGCTTTCGCCAGGCTTGGGAGTGGGAATAACCAGCCCTCGGGCAGGCAGCCTATGCAAAATTTTGCTGGTTAAATACCTGGCATCTCTTAGCTTTAGCACGTCTTCTTCCATAATGGAGGAAGGCATCCACCGGCCTTGCAGGTCTGAGCCGGACATCATCGAAGGTCCGAAGCGCCTGAATATGGAGCTTTGGGTGTTGGAACTCGAGGCGAGGGGCGGATTCGATTGAGATCGAAAGAAAGGAGTGGAGCCTTGGTCTCTTTATAAAGAGGTTGAATACCAAGAGCCTTCCACGTGACTGTTCGGGACTCGCCTTCGATAGAGGGGGCATGCCAACGGGCGTGGTTGGGTTACCCACGCCCATATTGATGAGAATCCCGGAATAAAGGGACACGATCTCTGCTTTGACAAGACGTACCAAGGAAACCGCCTCGCTGAACGCGCTGAGGTGGAACAGTAAAAACGATTCGAACAAAGACTTGGCCGTGGTGTGATGCCACGGAATACGTCAGTAGATTGAGTTTGTGCAGATATTATTCTCTCTACGGTGGTATGTGAAAGTTACTTTGCAGAGCCGGACACTATCCTTGTGTTCAAAATCTTCTATGAAGTATTCGGAGGAGGAACTCGCCTTGCAATGTCGAAGACAATATGCGCGCCGGGCTCGTCGTCATTGAAGCCTGGTTCAGGGGCTACTGAAGGAGTCCTGGATTAGGGGGTGTCCAGATAGCCGAACTATCACCTTTGACCGGACTCCTGGACTATGAAGATACAAGATTGAAGACTTCATCCCGTGTCCGGATGGCATTTTCCTTGGCGTGGAAGGCAAGCTTGGCGATACGGATATGTAGATCTCCTACCATTGTAACCGACTCTGTGTAACCCTAACCCTCTTTGGTGCCTATATAAACCGGAGGGTTTTAGTCCGTAGGACGAACAACAATCATACCATAGGCTAGCTTCTAGGGTTTAGCCTCTCTGATCTCGTGGTAGATCTACTCTTGTACTACCCATATCATCAATATTAATCAAGCAGGAGTAGGGTTTTACCTCCATCGAGAGGGCCCGAACCTAGGTAAAAACATCGTGTCCCTTGTCTCCTGTTACCATCCGCCTAGACGCACAGTTCGGGACCCCCTACCCGAGATCTGCTGGTTTTGACACCGACAATCCCATAGGCCGTGACCCACTTATCCATGTTTATGCTTCTGTCACTCAAGCAACGCAGACAATAAGTAAACCATGGACATATTGCAACACCCTACGGCAGGAATCCCTCACGCTTGCGCGACATGGAGGGCACCATAGGACAACACCAAAATAAAACATACAACTCATACCAATCTAGATCATCAATCAACCCAAAGACAAACGATATCTACTCAAAACATCATAGGATGGCAACACATCATTGAATCATAATATGTGGCATAAAGCACCATGTTCAAGTAGGGATTACAGTGGGTGCGGGAGAGTGGACCGTGTAATAGAGATGAGGATGGTGATGATGATGGTGATGTTGATGAAGACGATCACCGTGCCGATGATTCCCTCCCGATGGCACTCCGGCGCCACCGAGAGAGAGGAGGAGAAGTCCTCCCCCTTGTGCTTCCTCCTCCATGGCCTCCCCCTGGATGGGGAGAGGTTCTCCCTCTAGTCCTTGGCCTTCATGGCGACGATGGCCCCTCTGAGATCCTCCTCCATGGCCTCCGGTGATGATGGCCCCCTCCGGCAAGGTGCCAGAGAGGGCCTAGATTGATTTCTCATGGCTACAGAGGCTTGCGGCAGCGGAACTTCCGATCTAGGTTATTTCCCGAAAGTTTCTGTATTTATAGGAGGAGTTGGCGTTGATTTCCCGTCAGGGGGGCCCTCGGGGAGTCCATGAGGCAGGGGGTGCGCCTCACCCTCATGGGGCCCATGGGACTCCCCTTCGGTAGATTTTTGTTCCAGTATTTTTCATACTTTCCAGAAAAAATCTCCGTTGATTTTCAGCGCTTTAGAGAACTTTTATTTCTGCACAAAAACAACACCACGGTAGTTCTGCTAAAAACATCATCAGTCTGGGTTAGTTCTAATCAAATCATACCAAAATCATATAAAACTATTGTAAACATGGCATGAATACTTCATAAATTATAGATACGTTGGAGACGTATCAATGATGTGGAAGGGATCGTTGTCTGGTGCGATGGAATTACAGGCCTCGTCAACCAGCTGATGGAAGCCATCAAGTTTGATCTAGTAGTGCTCAAAGTGAAGTCATCATTTCGCGGTGGCGCGCGTGGAATAGTCCAAAAGCAGCGGGCAGTGGTCCGAGACGGCCGAAGCGAGGCAGCGGAGGGTGTTGCAGTGAAATGACGTCTCCCAAGATGAAGTGCAGAGGACACAGTCATTCTTGACCAGCGTGGGGTTGTCTTGCTCATTAGACCATGTGTAGCGGCGCCCATGAATGTAGATATCACGCAGGGCCAAGTCAGAAATCATCCAGCAAAAGAGGTTCATTGTGCGATGGTTGATTCTATTGTTGTTCTTGTCAGCCACTGAAGCAATAATGTTGAAGTCTTCGCCGATGATCCACGCCCGGCAATAGATGGATTGAGGTCATGTAGCTCGCCAAGGAACTCAGGCTTGGCGGTGTCGCCCAGAGGACCGTTGACACCAGTAATCCAAAATAATTTGCCGCCTGAGATGGGCATGACAGTTGTAGAAACGTGAAAGGTGCCGATGGTTGATACTTTTCCAAACACTTTTGCCCTTATTTTGGACTCTCACTTGCATGATTTGAATGGAACTAACCCGGACTGACGCTGTTTTCAGCAGAATTGCCATGGTGTTATTTTTGTGCACAAATAAAAATTCTCAGAATGACCTGAAACTCCACGGAGACACGTTTTGGAATTAATAAAAAATATTGGCGAAAGAATCAACGTAAGGGGGCCCAAACCCTGTCCACGAGGGTGCAGGGCGCGCCCACCCCACTGGGGCGCGCCCCCTGCCTCGTGGGCCCCCTGGACCTGCACCGACCTCAACTCCAACTCCATATATTCACGTTCTACGATACGGAGCGCCCGCCAAGCCCTAATCAGAGAGAAGGATTCATCGCGTTTTACGATATGGAGCCACCGCCAAGCCCTAATCTTCCTCGGGAGGGCTGATCTGGAGTCCGTTCGGGGCTCCGAGAGGGGAATCCGTCACCATCGTCATCATCAACCATCCTCCATCACCAATTTCATGATGCTCACCGCCGTGCGTGAGTAATCACATCGTAGGCTTGCTGGACGATGATGTGTTGGATGAGATTTACCATGTAATCGAGTTAGTTTTGTTAGGGTTTGATCCCTATTATCCATTATGTTCTAAGATTGATGTTGTTATGGCTTTGCCATGCTTAATGCTTGTCACTAGGGCCCGAGTGCCATGATTTCAGATCTAAACCTATTATGTTTTCATGAATATATGTGAGATCTTGATCCTATCTTGCAAGTCAATAGTCACCTACTATGTGTTATGATCCGGCAACCCCGAAGTGACAATAATCGGCACCACTCCCGGTGATGGCCGTAGTTTGAGGAGTTCGTGTATTCACTAAGTGTTAATGCTTTGGTCCGGTACTCTACCAAAAGGAGGCCTTAATATCCCTGAGTTTCCAATAGGACCCCGCTGCCACGGGAGGGTAGGACAAAAGATGTCATGCAAGTTCTTTTCCATAAGCACATATGACTATATTCAGAATACTTGCCTATATTACATTGATGAACTGGAGCTAGTTCTGTGTCACCCTATGTTATAACTGTTGCATGAGGAATTACATCCGACATAATTATCCATTATTGATCCATTGCCTACGAGCTTTTCACATATTGATCTTTGCTAAGTTACTTTTCCATTGCCACTGTTACGATTGCTACAAAACTGCTATTGTTACTTTTGGCACTGTTACCGTCACTTCCACACTACTGTGCTACTCCCTTCGTCTAGGTGTGTTAGTAATTTTACGAAAACCAAATAACCCCAAAACACTTAGGCGCAGTGCATTAACTTCTACCTCATTTTTTGTTTCTTGACATATCAACCAATAAGAGATGAGAGGTGTGCATGTTTTTAATGACTTGAGACTACCAAACACGACATGCAGTGGTTAGTTCATTGCATGCAATCCTATTAATTAGCAAATAAACATTAAGGTCTCTCGTTTTCCCCTTCTCCTTGGTCACGGTGCACTGCCTAAGATGACTTACTCACCAAGACGGAGGGAGTACTAAATATTTTGCTGTAGATATTAAGTCTTTCAGGTGTGGTTGAATTGACAACTGAACTGCTAATACTTGAGAATATTCTTTGGCTCCCCTTGTGTCGAATCAATAATTTGGGTTGAATACTCTACCCTCGAAAACTGTTGCGATCCCCTATACTTGTGGGTTATCAAGATCTTTCTCTGGCACCGTTGCTGGTGAGCATAGCTCTATTCTTTGAGTCATTTGGGATTTATATCTGTTCATCGTTATGAGGAACTTGACAGATGAAAGAACCAAGATTTTCCCCTCAACTATGAGAGAAGGTAAGGAACTGCCATCTAGCTCTGCACTTGATTCACCTTCTTTTATGAGTAAATTTGCGACACCTACACCTGTACCTGCTATTGATTCTGATATGTTGCATGTTATTGATGATGCCACTTCTGCTATGCATGATGCTTACGATGAAACTACTTATCTGCTTGATAATATTGTGCCATTAGGTGAATTTCTTGATGAACAACTTGCTAGGATTAGAGAGAATGAAATTATTGAAACTGATAATATTGATGAAAGTGATGATGAAGATTCTCCCCCTAGATATGAATTGCCTGTTGTGCCTGAGGGTTATGTTATGGATGAACAAACTGCTAGAGACCTTTTTGCTTGCAAAGATAGATAAGATCTTAAGAAACTGTTAGCTAAGCTGAAAGAAAAGTCTCTGAATGCTAGAATGAAATATGACCCTGCTTTTGCTACTTCACCTATCTGTGTTACTGATAAGGATTATGAATTCTCTGTTGATCTTGAGTTAATTACTTTGGTTGAATCTGATCATTTTTATGGCTATGAGTCTAAAACTATTGTGGCACATCTTACTAAATTGAATGATATAGCCACCCTATTTACTCATGAGGAAATTTTTTGCTATTATTATATCCTTAAATTGTTTCCTTTCTCATTAAAGGGTGATGCTAAGATATGGGTTAATTCTCATGCTCCTCGTTGTGTGTGTAGTCCCCAGGATATAATTTATTACTTCTCTGCAAAATATTTTCCCGCTCATAAGAAACAAGCTGCCTTAAGGGAAATATTTAATTTTGTGAAACTTGAATAAGAGAGTCTCCCACAAGCTTGGGGGAGGCTTCTCCGATTACTTAATGCTTTGCCTGATCATCCTCTCAAAAATAATGAAATACTTGATATCTTTTATAATGGACTAACCGATGCTTCCAGAGACCACCTAGATAGTTGTGCTGGTTGTGATTTCAGGGAAAGAACTGTTGATCAAGCTGAATTGCTATTGAATAATATAATGAGTAATGATAATGATTGGACACTTCCTGAACCAACTCCTAAGCCAACTCCGAAGAAAAGGGGTATTCTATTTCTCAGTCCTGAAGATATGCAAGAGGAAAAGAAATCTATGAAAGAAAAAGGTATTAAAGCTGAAGATGTTAAGAATTTACCACCTATTGAAGAAATACATGGTCTTGATAACACGACACAGGTAGTAAAGGTAAATTCTCTCTATAGATTTGATGAAGGTGATATCCCTCGTAATAAGTCTGCTAGTCAATGCTTGGATGACTTTGATAATTTTATTGTTAAACAAGAAGACTTCAATGCTTATGTTGGTAGACAATTGAAACGTAATGCTTATATGGTTGAACACTTGAGTGATTATATGTCTAGAGTTAAAGGTGATCTTAAGCTTATTAGTAAACATGCATCCATGGTTACCACTCAAGTAGAACAAGTACTTAAAGTGCAAGATGATTTGCTCAATGAGTTAAATAATAAGAATAGTGATAATGTTGTTAGAGTTGTGACTAGATGTGGTAGAATGACCTAGGAACCTTTGTATCCTGAGGGACATCCTAAGAGAGTTGAGCAAGATTCTCAAAGAACTAATGTTGATGCACCTAGTCCTTCCAAGAAAAAGAAAATGGTAGGACTTTGCATGCTTCTAGTGAACCTGTTATATACACACCTCAGAATCCCAATGATATTTCTATTTCTGATGCTGAGACACAATCTGGTAATGAACGTGAACCTAGTGATAATGTTAATGATGATGTTCATGTTGATTCTCAACCTAGTAATAATAATCATGTAGTGATTGAACTTGCTGTTGATCTTGATAACCCACAATCAAAGAATCAACATTATGATAAGAGGGACTTCATTGCTAGGAAGCACGGTAAAGAAAGAAAACCATGGGTTCAGAAACCCATGCCTTTTCTGAAGGAAATATGCCCTAGAGGCAATAATAAAGTTATTATTTATTTCCTTATATCATTATAAATGTTAATTATTCATGCTAGAATTGTATTAACCGGAAACTTAGTACATGTGTGGATATATAGACAAAACATAGTGTCCCTAGTATTCCTCTACTTGACTAGCTCGTTAATCAAAGATGGTTATAAACCATAGACATGTGTTGTCATTTGATGAACGGGATCACATAATTAGGAGAATGATGTGATGGACAAGACCCATCCGTTAGCTTAGCATTATGATCATTACAGTTTCATTGCTACTGCTTTCTTCATGACTTATACATGTTCCTCAGACTATGAGATTATGCAACTCCCGAATACCAGAGGAACACCTTGTGTGCTATCGAACGTCACAACATAAATGGGTGATTATAAAGATGCACTACAGGTGTCTCCTAAGGTGTTTGTTGGGTTGGCATAGATCAAGGTTAGGATTTGTCACTCCGTGTTCCGGAGAGGTATCTCTGGGCCTTCTCGTTAATGCTCATCACTATAAGCCTTGCAAGCAATGTGACTAATGAGTTAGTTGCGGGATAAAGCATTACGGAACGAGTAAATAGACTTGCCGGTAACGAGATTGAACTAGGTATGATGGTACCAATGATCGAATCTCGGGCAAGTAACATACCGATGACAAAGGGAACAACGTATGTTGTTATGTGGTTTGACCGATAAAGATCTTTTTAGAATATGTAGGATCCAATATGAGCATCCAGGTTCCGCTATTGGTTATTGACCGAAGATGTGTCTCGGTCATGTCTACATAGTTCTCGAACCCGTAGGGTCCACACGCTTAACGTTTGATGGTGATTGGTATTATGAGTTATGTGATTTGATGACCTAAGTTTGTTCGGAGTCCCGGATGAGATCACGAACGTGACGAGGAGTCTCGAAATGGTTGATACATAAAAATCGATATATTGGAAGGCTATATTCGGACATCGGAAAGCCTCCGAGTGATTCGGGTATTTTTCGGAGTACCGGGGAGTTACGGGAATTCACTGGGAGAAGTAATGGGCCTTATTGGGCTTTAGTGGAGAGAGGGGAGAAGGGCCAAGAGGTGGCGCGCGCCTCCCCCCAGTCCAAACCAAATTGGACAAGGGGTGGGGGCGCAGCCCCCCTTTCCTTCTCCCTCTCCCTCTCTTTCCTTCTCTCCTACTCCGAATAGGAAAGGGAATCCTACTAGGACTTGGGAGTCCTAGTAGGACTCCCTATGCTTGGCGCGCCCCCTAGGCCGGTGCCTCCTCCCTCCCTCATTTATATATTGGGGACGGGAGCACCCCAAGGACACACAAGTTGATCAAGTTGATCTTTTAGCCGTGTGCGGTGCCCCCCTCAATAGATTTTCACCTCGGTCATATCGTCGTAGTGCTTAGGCAAAGCCCTGCACCGGTAACTTCATCATCACCATCACCATGCCGTCGTGCTGACGAAACTCTCCCTCGACCTCAGCTGGATCTAGAGTTCGTGGGATGTCACTGAGCTGAACGTGTGCAGATCGCGGAGGTGCCGTACCTTTGGTGCTAGGATTGGTCGGATCATGAAGACGTACGACTACATCAACCACATTGTCATAACGCTTCCGCTTTCGGTCTACGAGGGTACGTAGACAACACTCTCCCCTCCCGTTTCTATGCATCACCTAGATAGATCTTGCGTGATCGTAACAAAAAAATTGTAATTACTGTGTTCCCTAACATTTTCCTCCTAAGCCATCCAAGAAAAAGGATGATGAGGATTTTGAGCGCTTTGCTGAAATGATTAGACCTATCTTTTTGCGTATGCGTTTGACTGATATGCTTAAAATGAATCCTTATGCTAAATATATGAAAGATATTGTCACAAACAAAAGAAAGATACTGGAAGCTGAAATTTCCACCATGCTTGCTAATTACACTTTTAAGTATGGAATACCAAAGAAATTAGGAGATCCAGGAGTACCAACTATACCATGCTCCACTAAAAGAGACTACGTTCAAACTGCTTTATGTGATCTTGGAGCCGGTGTTAGTGTTATGTCTCTCTCTTTATATCGTAGAATGGATTTGAATAAGTTGACACCTACTGAAATCTCTTTGCACATGGATGATAAATCAACTGATATACTCGTCGGTGTTTGTGAGGATGTGACTGTTGTGGTTGCAAACGTTACTATTTTTACGGACTTTGTTATTCTTGATATTCCCGAGGATGAGAGTATGTCGATCATCGTTGGTAGACCTTTTCTAAATACTGCAGGGGCTGTTATTGATTGCAACAAAGGCAATGTCACTTTTCATGTTAAGGGTAATGAGCATACGGTACACTTTCCGAAGAAACAACATCAAGTTCATAGTATCAATTCTATTAGAAAAATTTCAACGATTACTAATGGAGGTTTTGAATTCCCTCTTCCTACTGTCAAAAATAAATATGATATTCTTATTGTTGGGGACATGCATATCCCCGTTGAGGTAACATAGTGTTATTCGAAAATTCTTTGGTTTCATGCTATTCAGAAGAAGTTCGTTAACAAGACTTGATCAACCTTGTTAGTGGATTCCTTTTGATGAGCATGAGATGGATGAAGTTAGAAAGCACAACTCTCTGTACCCTCCTTTTACTTTCTGTTATTTAGAATAAATAAAGCAAAAATATTATTTTCTGTCTTTTTTCTGAATTATCTGTGCAATAAAAAATACCCCGCAAATAAAAGTTCTCCAAATGCCCTGAAAATGGAGCATGAATTTTTGTAGAATATTTAAGAATTTGTGGCACTTAGAACACCAGGGGGACCCACCATTTGGCCATGAGGGTGCAGGGCGCGGCCACCCCCTGGGGCGCGCCCCCTGCCTTGTGGGCCCCACGTGGGCCCCCTCCACTTATTCCAGCACCCACACACTTTGTCTTCCTATAGAAAAGATCATCCCGTAGCTCAAACCCGTGTTCTTGCTTGTTTTGCAGCCATTTTCGATCTCCTTGCTCAAAGCTCCATTCATAGAACCGCTTTGGGGGATTATTCTTCGGTATGTGACTCCTCCAATGGTCCAATTAGTTTTTGTTCTAGTGCTTTATTTATTGCAAATTTTTGCTGCTGAGGTGACCCTATTATTGAGCTTGCATGTCGAATTTATATGGTCCAAAGTAGTTTTAATGCATGATATAGCCTCTTAGGCACTTGTGGGAGTAGTTTCTATCAATCTTGTTGAGTTTGTTTCACTTTTATTTTGAGTCACTAAAAAACTTCAGAAATTTTTTTAGAGGAAGAAAATGATGAAGAGATTGTTGAGGGGCTCCTCGAGCCGAAGCTCGAAGTATAAGCAGAATGAAGAGAATAAAAAGCCCAAGTACAATCTTCCTCGCACTACGAAGGTTCGGCCGTGCGAATGGCCTTGTGGTGCATTCTTGAGAGCCGCCAGAATTCATGACGACTTTTATTATTTGGCTGAGAATGTAGGCCTCACCGACTTCCTCCACGACCAGTGTGAACAGTATCTCCTACTCACTAATATTTTCGTTCAAAACTTTTATTTCCATGCTAGAAAATCACCACCTTCAATGGAATTTTATTTATATGATGAGTTTAAGGGGATGTCACTCTATGATTTTTGTTTGGTTTGCAAGTTGCCTTTGTGGGCAGCATTGAGGAACCACATCCTAGTGATGTGGATGGATTTATTGATAAAATTGTTGTAGGGGAAACGAGAAAAGTTTCAGATGCAAGGACTACTAGTATATTCCTGTTCTACGTTACTTTGCAATATTTGCTAGTAGATGCTTAATTGGTCGCGGGAACAATGGAAACCTTAGTGCTCCTGACCTTGCTATTTTGCGCCATGCTTTATTTCGTCATACAACCTTCAGTTTAGGCGCTATTGTTGCTAAATGGTTAAGTCTGAACCGTACAAAGGGCCCCATCTTCGGAGGTATCTTTGCTTCATGCCTTGCTAAACACTTTGAGATACCTATTAGGCATCATGAGAAAGAGGAAAAGTTGCTGCCCACTATTTTTCTAGACTACAAGAATATGGTAGCACATGGCTTTATTGTTAAAAATAAGAAGAACATACTTAAGTATAACTTGGTATTTGCTAAAACTAATTGTGAGACTATTATCTTGCCTGCACCCTCTTTGTTTAACATACTTTCAGGCACGTACCTCATTCTGCCCGAGGACATCTATGCATACTAGGAGCTGACACAAGTCCCAGAGCCTGAGCGTGAGCCTCCACTTGACCCATATCGAGAGTCTGTTTACCAGCGGGATCTTGAGGAGCTCGCTAACCAGTGGCACCCCGAGGACCCTCCTCAGTACACCGGAGAGGGTAGCTTCGATCCATGGGCATAGACCAACTTATGCCAAAAGCCTAAGCTTGGGGGAGTACGTATTTCTCACCGACATTACATTCATGTTCACACACTCATTCCAGTTGTCGGTGCTCATACTTTTTCATTGTAGTATCCATGCTAGTTTATTTTCTATTCTTGCTTTCTTCTTGTGTGTTTGAAAAACCTTCAGAAAAAACAAAAAAATAGTTGTAGCCTTTAGCTAGTTTACTTTCCATGCTTGTAGTAGTAATATTAAAAGAAAACCCAAAAATATTTCCCGTTCTTCTTTTGCTTGTTGGGAGCTTTCCCGTGTAAATAGTTTTATTTATTTTCTTTTCTTTGGGGGTCGAGAGGAGAAGACCATGATGAAAATTTTGATTGGCTCTCATATGCATTATTGTTGATCTAACCAAGAGCCCATATTACCTTGTCTTCTCCTTAGTATTAATGCTTACAGATTCCAGCTTAGTCCAATGCACATGCACTATTATTATTATTCACACCGTTCGGTCGTGCAAGTGAAAGGCAATAATGATGATATGATGAAATGATTGAGATGAGAGAAGCTGGTATGACCTCGACCTATCTTGTTTTTTAAATATGATTAGTTCATCGTTCCTGATTCTGCTTATTATGAATGAAACATGCTCTACAAGAAATATGACAACTTGTAACCTTGGCTATTGGTCACTGAATGGTCATTGTTTTTCATTTGTGACCTTTTTGTGACCAAAAACAGATGGTCAAAAGCTGGCCGTCGTAAACTGAAATTGACGACCTTCTTTGGGATAAGGTCGTAGATGTTTACGACCAAAACAAAAGGTCATGGATCCTACGACCTTCTATTTTGGTCACTGACTATCTGCCCAGGCCACGTCGGATCCGACGTGGCAATCCGATGTGGCAAAATTGCGACCAATTGAAAAGGTCGTTGACAAGATTCAGCCTGGTGCGATTGATTGTTTTAGATGGGCCTAGCCCATTAGTTCAGCCTTTTATATTTTTTTCCTATCAAATTACGCTAGCAACATGGGCCTAGCCCAGCAATTCGGCCTTTTATTTATGGGTGCGGCCTTTTACAGCGTATGATCTTTTATTTTTTCGCCATTTTATTTTCCACCATTTTATATTGGTCCCAAATATCATACACTGGTCCCACGCGTCGGAAATTTCAAATGTGCTCAAATTATTTTGATAAGTGGTTCGCATGACTCATGTTTCAATTGCACACATTTTCAAATCACATACAGAATTACTATTTCATATGAAACAAAAATTGTAATTCTGAAATATACAACATTTCATTCAGATAAGGAGAGAAGATACATGAAATTCTGGAGTTCACAATGCCCAGATAACCTAGCTATTATTACATAACTTGATATATAAGAATGTCTTGGAGCTTCTTTGAACATCTTTCATCTTGAATTTACGCAAAATAGCTGCCAACATGAAAACAGAACAACAAGGATAGGGTTAATAGCAACAACACATGATGGGGTGCTATTTAGTAGTAAGATCAAGTTTGGAAAGAAACGTGCATGAAAATTAAGAAGAGCTAGAGCAAGTCTACATGAAAATTAAGAAGTGGTATTTAGTATGGATGCCCTCAAGTTTTCGTGCACGTCATGCCAAGTCAGCCAACACGTAGCATGCATATGGGCCGTAAAAATGATCAAATGAGGAAGGGCTGAAGCCAAACAGTAGTTCCTACTTGCAATGATCATAGTTAGATAGCAGCGACCTACTACGGTTCATGTTACAACAACACTAGTTCATGTGAGAAAGACACACACGGTCCAAAGTACAAACAAAAAACAATCTGACTTGGGTAAACTAGGACATGACGAAACATAATAATTCATTTTGGATTAAAAGAGGAATATGGTGTCCACCTTATACTACAACATCATCATCAGGATTAAAACAACACATTTATAGTCAGAGTGCTGGATGAGACAAATATCAATTGAAACCAACTAGAGCAGGTGAGCCAGGGATAAGTAGCAGCAGGAAAATAATGGTACATTCACAACTTCAGTTCAGGTAAATATCAGCAATAGTATCATCGAGCACAGCAAAACAATAGCTTGACCCAAAGTATACAGTCAGCCTATAGCAGTTGCGGCTCCACCCTAACTACAGCAGCAGTTCTACCAGTAGCAACAGATTGAGTCGATTGTCTCACCTACAGCAGCTCACCAGGAGCCAAGTTGAGGAGGGCTGGGGCAGGAGCAGCTGGATGCAGGTCGCGGGCGTGTTAGGGGAAGGACGTAGGCAGAAAGACGCAGGTCGTCCGAGGATCCCGTCGACGCTGTCGCCGTCTTGGTTTCCGGAGAGCTGTGGCCGTGGCTGTGTCCACATGCATGTATCCAGCCTGCAGCCATCATACGTACATTCAGTTTATTCAGCATAATCCTACTGTCATTTCCGAGCGAACTAGCCAGAGTTCTGTAGTGTAAATATGTATCTGAAAAACAAAGAGAGGGCATGTCCATATATATACCTCAGTGATGGCCTCAGCCTCACCAAATCACGTAGGTTTTGCATCAACTTAAGCCTGAGGCACAGGCCAGTCACCGTAGCCATACTGCAGTGGTACACAGTTGGGGTGAATGTTATCCTGCAAAGCAATTGTAAGATGTGGACAATCATCCCCAAAACTTCAAGCTGGATGATAGTTCTCGACTTCTTGCATGAAACAAAACAGATTCTGTGTGAGCAGACTGTGTACACTGCAATGAGAATAATATAGGATGCTTCGCTTGCAATAAGTAAATGAATCCTGAAGGTCGCAGTGAATCAGAGATTGGGACTGCAATTTGCAATGAATCAAAGATTGGGACTACAATTTCATCCCTAGCAAATATATGTTTCCTGATTATTATTCATTTCCAAATGCAGGAAACCATCCCGGTGACCCAGCTTGTCCGAGAGACTGTTGCTGTTATTCAGGAGTTCACACAATCTAGATATGCTACTATACTTGGCACTTTCTATTTATTATACTACTAATGAGGTTATGAAATTGTTTAAATCAGTCACTTGTTATTCCTAAATTACTATTAGAACAATAAGTTGCTTGACAGTTTAACGAAAGCTTCACAATGCCATTTGATGTAACTTGTTTCTGTTAACAAGAATTCAAATATGAAATATAACTTCAATGTCCGTTGATTTTGTCACTGAATTGTGAAACACAACAATCATTTAGGTAATTGCAGAGAATCAGTGAATCAAGAATCAAGAAAACAATAATATACGAGTGTCACAACAACATTAATATACGAGTGTTATAATGTTCACACAATCAAGAATCAACAATCATCTAAATTGTTTCTGTTAACTCTGTAGAAACATTAATAAGCAAGTGCCACAACAACATCCTCCATCCAACTTGCAGTGAATCAAGAAAACAATCAGTCGTGGACACATCCGATTCACTGCAGATGGACGAATCCGAGCTCCCTACAGCGAACTCACAAGCCAAATTAGCAACTCCATTAAGTTGTTGTAACCACCAACGGCAGTATATCTCCAAGCCCAAACCCTGTGCTAATCTCATATTCGAGGAACGCACGGCACAAACCTAACCTAAATCTGTCCAACCATAGAACCAGAGGCTCTTAATCCTAGAACCACGGAAGCACCGGCCAACACACACTGACGCTACAAAATCTAATCGATCGCACGATACCATAGAGGAAGGAAGGGGGATCGGGCGCGTTACCATACCTTGAGGATGCCGATCTTGATGGAGCCGTAGACGATGCCGATGCCAATGGCAGAGACCCTGGCCACCTACAGAGCAACATCCATCCCGGGGTGAAGGGCGTGGGTGCGTCGGTGGCAGGATCCGGACGATGAGTGTTCGGCGCTCTGACAGCAGAGCCGAGGACTTCAGGATTCTCTTCTCTCTACGTTGGCCAGTCGAGGTGGAGGAGGAACAACGCCAGCGACGCGGTGGCCCAAACTCTGTCTGCATGCGTTGTTGAGGAAGAGGAGCACAGAGAAGGTCAAATCGCTACCTTGACTTGGCGTGTGTGAGTAAGAGGAAGAGGAAGGGGAGGGGGACGGACCTTGACGAGTAGCTCCATGGCGGGCATCGAGGGAACATAGCCTGGTGCTGGATCTGGCCGCCGCTGGATCTCGCCATGGCCGTGCGGTGCGGCTAGGTTTAGGGCGCGAGTGAGGAGGGTCCGACCCGGCCGTGCGAGAGGAGGGGAGGGGAGTGGTCGCCGGTGGCCGAGGTTGGCGGAGAGGATGGAGGTCAGTGGCGGCGGGTTGGGTGGGTGGGTTGGGAATCGAGAGAGACGGAGGAGGAGCGGCGCTCTGCTCTCCTCTGGTGGGTTTCTAGCCACTTGAGGGCGGGGAGGCATGGGGACTCAGGCTCCTCGCCGTCGACCATGGTGTGGGGCCGGGGGCGGCGGCGGCGGCGGCTAGGGTTTTGGCCAAAGGGGGCGGCGATGGATAAGGGTGCAGGACAGAACATGGAGAAGGTTGTAGTGGGGAAGTGGGGCGTGGGGAGGTGGGGGTTGTGTTACGGCTAGGTGGGTGAGAGGGTGAGGGGCCTGGGCTCTCGTTGGATCCACGAGCATCCAACGGTGCTTGATGCATGATCCATGTGAGATGGCTATGGCCAAATCAGAACGCAGACGTGTGTATGACGTTATGACCATCTAGTATTGGACGTTGTGACCATCTAAAATTGGTCGTAGTCAAATAAAAATAAAGTGTAAAATCATGTCAGCATTTTATTTTTTATTTTTTGATGTCCAAAGTGAATTTTTTTTGTGAAGAAGCTACCAAATATTTGCACAAGGGTGCATATTCGAATGGGAAACAATGTTGCCTAAGGAAGTTTTCATTTTCTTTGGACGAAAAATTCATTTTTCTATTTTTCTAGTGCCCAAAATGAGTTTTTTTGTGAAAGACCTACCATATATTTGTTGCAAAATGGCACCAGGTCATTTTTATAAAATACTAGGCCATATATAATGCACAATTGACAAAATGCTTGGTTGTCAGAAGTTTTTATACACCTCTGGTGAAAAAGACAAATTTCGGTCGATTCAGTTGGAAGCGGGTAAAATCTGAACTGCAGCTGCCTCATAGTTTGCTCATTATTTTTTCCAAAAGTCATTTCTAGGTACATAAGTATCTATTTAATCATAGAAACACAAAAGGTTTTCCAAGATTCAACCACTAGCTAGGAATGGTCATGCCCACCGTTTTGAACGCATTTTGAAACGGGCATAAAAAATTCAAAAAAATCAAAAAATTAGAAAAGCTTCGCATTGTGTCATTACATGGACGAAGTTACCACGTAAAATAATAAACTTGTAATACGGCAATTATTTTAAAAAAGTGTTCTAAAAAACGAGATATCAAGTGTGAAGATGCATGGCTTTCAACCCAAATGCAAAATCTTTTGGCCACATTCATGGCATAGTTTGTTCAAATAATCTCATATTGTGCACAAGGGTGCATATTGGAATGACAAACAATGTTGCCTAAGGAAGTTTTCATTTTCTTTGGACGGAAATTTCATTTTCCATTTTTCGAGTTCTCAAAATGAGTTTTTCTGTAAAGGACCTACCATATATTTCTTTCACAATTGTACGTAATACATTTTATAAAATACTAGGACATATTTAATCCACAATTAACCAAATGGTTGGGTGTAAAAAGTTTGGATCCACCTCTCGTGAAAAAGACAAATTTCCGCCGATTCAGTTGGAAGCGGGTCAAATTTGAACTGCAGCTGCCTCATAGTTTGCTCTTTATTTTTTTTAAAAATCATTTATAGGTACATAGGTATCTATTTAATCATAGAAACACAAAAAGTTTTCCAAGATTCAGCAACTAGCTAGGAACGGTCATGCCCGTCGTTTTGACCGCATTTTGAAACGGGCATAAAAAATTCAAAAAAAAACAAAACATTGGCACGCCTTCGCATTGTGTCATTATATGTGACCAAGTTACCAACAAATATTATAAACTTGTAATACGACAATTACTTTTAAAAATTGTTCTCAGAAAACGAGCTATCTAGTGTGAAGATGCATGGCTTTCAACCCAAATGCTCAATCTTATGGCCACATTCATGGCATAGTTTATTCAAATGATCTCATATTGTGCACAAGGGTGCATATTGGAATGACAAACAATGTTGCCTAAGGAACTTTTCATTTTCTTTGGACGGAAATTTCATTTTCCATTTTTTGAGTGCCCAAAATGAGTTTTTTTTTGTAAAGGACCTACCATATATTTGTTTCAAAATTGTACCAAATAAATTTTCTAAAATACTAGGACATATTTAATGCACAATTGACCAAATGGTTGGGTGTAAAAAGTTTTGATTCACCTCTCGTGAAAAAGACAAATTTCCGCCAATTCAGCTCGAAGCGTGTCAAATTTGGACTGTAGCTGCCCCATAATTTACTCTTTATTTTTTTTCCAAAAATCATTTCTAGGTACATAAGTATCTATTTAATCATAGAAACACAAAAAGTTTTCCAAGATTCAACCACTAGCTAGGAATGGTCATGCCCGCCATTTTGACCGCATTTTGAAACGGGCATAAAAAATTCAAAAAAATGAAAAAATTGGAAAACCTTCGCATTGTGTCATTATATGTGACCAAGTTACGAGCAAAAATTATAAAGTTTTAATACGGATTTTTTTTAAAAGTGTTCTCGAAAACGAGCTATGAAGTGTGAAGATGCATGGCTTTCAACCCAAATGCTCAATCTTATGGCCACATTCATGACATAGTTTGTTCAAATGATCTTATATTGTGCATAAGGGTGCATCTTGGAATGGCAAACAATGTTACCTAAGGAAGTTTTCATTTTCTTTGGATGAAAAATTCATTTTCCATTTTTTGAGTACCCAAAATGATTTGTTTTGTGAAGGACCTACCATATATTTGTTGCAAAATTGGACCAAATCAATTTTCTAAAATACTAGGTCATATTTAATGCACAATTGACAAAATGGTTGGGTGGCAAAAGTTTTGATCCATCTCTCGTGAAAAAGACAAATTTCCGCCGATTCAGGTGGAAGCGGGTCAAATTTGAATTGCAGCTTCCTTATAGTTTGCTATTTATTTTTTCCAAAAATCATTTCTAGTTACATAAGTACCTATTTAGTCAGAAATACATGGTTTGGTGGCGATACATTGAGGTTTCGACGATGGCCGAGGGCCCTAACTCTAGAGCGCGTAAACTCGCATGCCCGCCGCGTGGTCACCGCATGACCGTGGCGTTGCCATGCGTTCTGGGTGGCTTATGCATGTCTAGTGGGTTGCGCACTCCCTAGGTAGGTGCTAGGAAGAAAATTACAACATAAGATTCTCACGAGGAGACCAATTGTAGCGACCCGACCCCAATGGATCAAGTCTTTGTGCTTAAGTGTCATCCCTGGATCGGTATGCTGACACACACAGTACTCGAGGATTTATAACAGAGGTAAATCACATGTATAAAGTAACGTAAATACTATTACCTCAATCCAAAATAGCGGAAGCAACAAGGTTGTGGATTCCCATTAACACCAACGGCAAAGTTGAGTATAGGAATCGTAACCCTAATGTATCACTTACTCGTCGTAAGATCTTGCAACATGAGACGTTGCAGCCACAAAGGGTCAGTACATTGAATGTACTGGCAAATTCACACCATAGAGAAATGATGAATAAAAGCTATCACTACATGCATATATTGCTGGTGGAGGCTCTATCGTTACTGTTTTTGCGTAAAGCCAATTTTTCCCTACTACAAAGAAATAAATTTATTTAACTATCATGGTGGTTGTGAAACATTGAGAATGGTTGACAGCATTCTCAATCCCAATTAAAAGTACTCATTAAAACCCAACAATATTAATTAGAAGTAACATGATGAGATTCACATGATATCCAAGTACTAGATACTCAAGATGTCCATAACCGGGGACACGGCTAATCATGATTAGTTTATACACTCTGTAGAGGTTTGCGCACTTTTCCCCACATGACTCGATCGCCTCCGTTTGGTTTCTCGCACTACATGGTGTTTGAGAAACGGATGACCGAGACATAGTCTTTCAGAAGCGCTCGCACCTTACGTAAAGGGTAGACCGTACCAACCTGCATCCCCTACATCTGCTAGCCCACCCTGTAAGAGTTCGCACGACTTAGTCAACTATGCTAGAACCCATAATAGCATGTGGCTGCACACGGAAGTTTCTAGTTTGAATAATCTCATGATCCCTTTGAGCCTGGGTGGCGGTCCGAAGAAAAACAGGCAAGTCCTGATGGAAACCAGGTGCCTCAATCCACCCAGATGTGTGTTTAAGTTGCCACCTTAAATAAACCATTAATTAACAATCTCACATCTGTCATGGATACACTCACCCAATCCACGTCTACTAGCATAGCATGGCATAATAAACAAACGTAGAAGTAACTCCCAAAGGTTCGAAAATAAAATTGGTAATAGGTACTACCTCAACTACTTCCCAAAACCCACAAATTAATTAGATCCTAATCATGCAATGTTTGAGGATTGATCTAATGCATAAAAACTAGGTATGAGAAAAGGTATGATCAAAGTGTGAACTTGCCTGCAATGTTGATGAAGGTGATTCGCACTCAAAACTCTTGATAGTTCTACTCGTCACTCTCCGGTCAATCTATTGCGAGCAAGCAATGGTAACCACACATAAGCAATCACTCAAAAGATTGGAAAGAACGAAGAGTACGATTCGGAAAACATCAAAACCAAGCAAATGAATCTTGCAGCATAAAACAGTTTATAATAGTACCAAAATTAGGTGAATTTGGCCTTACCAGAAAGTTTGGTTCAAGAGCTTCGATTTGAAAAGAGAATCAACTCAAACAGAGTTATAAAACTCAAGTTACGATCAAACGAAGTTCAAATACTAAACTGTTTGAAAGTCAAATTTTAAACTTTCAAAAACATATTTACTGGATATAGAGGATCATATCGAAGAAGTGGGCATTGGTTTCATCTATTTTGGATAAACGAGTAAAAAGATGTGGTCGTTTGAAGATTAGGGACTAATCTATGAATAAAATATTCATAGATGGGTCCCTGGCCGAAATAACAGAAAAAGAAAAGAACTAATTAACGAACGTTCATCTATAAGATCTAAACAGTGGATGTTCGTTGTTTAATAAAACCAAAAAAACAGATCTAGTCTAGGGTTTTTTTAGAAAAACCGAACTTAAAATAAAACCAGATCGGACGGCGGTTATACCGGTTCGCAGTGGTTTGGCGGTTTTTGAGAGAAAACCGGCGGCGGCGAGGTTGAACTCCAGCGACAGCGGGCGGTTCGGGCCTGACCGGAGCGGCGGCTCTGGTGGCCGGCAGCGAGGGCGGAGTCGACGGGGAGGGCGACGCGGCAGGGCGAGGTGGATGGGGGCGTCGGCGGCGGTCCACGGCGAAGGGACGGAGCGGCAGCGGCAAGCGGATCTCGCCGGCGGCGGCGGATCCCGGCGAGTGCGGCGGCGGCGCCCGGCGAGATGAGAGGGGGCAGGGCGGCGCGTCGAGGGGAAAAAGAGGGGGCGGGGCGGCGGCCTCGCCTTATAAAGGCCAGGGGAGGGCGGTGGCGTGGGGAAGGGGCGGCCGGTGGCGGGGCAGCACTGGACTCTAGGAGGAGTCCCAGTCGGGGACGACGGGCGAGGCAGCGTGGAGCTGGGCCTTGGCCTGGCTTAGGCTGGGCCGGCCTTGTCAGAATTTTTTTTTAAAAAAAAATTATAGACGAACAAAATAAATAAAACCAAATAAACAAAAATATTATATAGGCATATAATATATCAAAATTTTCAGAAAAAGATTTTCTACAGCGTGGACATTTTTATAGCATCAGTTAAAATTTACACTACTTTAAATAATTCAAACAGTGTTACTGCTCTAATAAAATCCAATAAAATCATTTTAAGAAATACCAAAATTAATTCAAATTTATTTCCCTCCAATTTTCTGATGTAGGGAATCATGTTACCCTATTTTCCATATATTTTATTTTTGGAGAAAAATAATTCGAATAAACTCAAATAACTCCAAATTGAGAATAAATTCAAAAGAACTTTGAATTTAATTCTTTGAAACTCCCAACTCATATTTCATATGTTTTGAAGAAGTCATTTTATCTTCGCTCGTGAAAATCATTGAGTTGCATAAAGTTCCTGGGTTGGAAATATTTTCCAAATGAAATTCAAATATTTTCAACACCCCTTGTCATTTAAATAAATGGAAGAAGTCATGTCATCTTCTCTCCAGGGTTTTGTGGTGAAAAGAATTTTGACTTCATGAAGATCAGAAAAGAAAATGAAAGTTTGGGAAAGTCTTTTTATTCCCTCTCATTTAACTTTCAAAAAGTTTTGAATTCACTCACTTTCAGTCTATCAATCAAACAATCAATCAAAACTATCTATTTGTTTATAACATTCCAAAATTTAGAATTTTGGGATGTTACACCGATCTATGCTCAAACATGAATTAGCAGCCAAGTGTTTGATTAGCGGTACGAGAAATGCACATGTCTAATGGGCGTGAGTTTTGGCTGAGCATGATCAGTTACTAAGAAGACTGTATTCACAAATTTTCAGCTCAAAGGAGGAGCCTAGGTGGTACTTGCTTTGCAAAGTACCACACTGGACATAAATACGAATGTTGAAGTTGGGCTCAAAATAATGAATGGATTGAGCTGAAATTTGGTGGATGATGGTTATTTGGGTAGAGGAAAGCACTATAGAAAATGGATACCATTTGAACATGCCAAAGTGGTACTTCCTTCACAATGCTCTTCTCTGGACAGAAACTTCAAAAAATTACTGAGAGAAATTGGCTAAATGAAATGAGCTAAAATTTGGTGTAGGTAAGTTACATAGGCATATAGAATATGTGGACAAAATTTCAACTCATTAGGATATGCATAGCTAGTACTTCTTTCACAAAGGTTCTAGGTGGACAAAAACTTTGGAAATATGCTGAGGAAGATTTACTGGGCAAATGGAGCTGAATTTTGTCATGAGGCAATGATTTGGATAGGAAATAGTGCCCAAAAATTTTGAGGGCAATCAAGAATATATAAATAGCACTTCCTTCACAAAGTGTTGTTTTGAACAGAATAGAAAAATGAATATTGTGGAATTATTTCTGAACTAGGCAAGGAAGGTTTTTACATATTTGACGAAGATATGACCCAAAGAATTTATGAGAGTTTTTTGGGAATTTTGGGAATGACAGAAATATAGGTTGCTTCACAACCTAGGGCAAAAATTGACACATGGACATGACACATAGGCAAAACTGATGAGGTGGCGCCTAGTCATAGCAACCCACCACAATTTACAAGGTTATGACCATCTATATTGGTCATGATCAGCTAGAAATAAGGCAGCGGACTAGTGCTATCTGCTTTATGACCATTTCATGTAAGGAAATTATGACCTTTCTGACCAAAATGATCGTTATTGTTCAGCGTTTAGAGCCCCCCGAACAGCTTTTGACCAATTGGTTTCAAATGGTCATAGATCTATGACCAATTCTTCCATGGTCACTGACAGAAGGTCACTAGTTGACATATTTCTCGTAGTGATGCTTGCAATGACAATTAGAGATTATAGTTGCTCATGCCATGCTTAATTAGCTAGGAGTTTATAATAATTTACCTTGCGTGCCCACATGCTATTAAAATGGTTGTGATGTGGTACGATAGGGTGGTATCCTCCTTTGAATGATTCAAGTGCCTTGACTTGCACATGTTCACGCATGTAGTTGAAATAAAATCAACATAGCCTCCACGATATTTATGTTCATGGTGATTTATATCCTACTCATGCTTGCACTCATTGTTGGTTAATCTTAATGCATGTTCATGACGGTTGTCGCTCTCTAGTTGGTCACTTCCTAGTCTCTTTCTATCCTTCAATTGTACTAAGCGGGCATACTGCTTGTGCATCCACTTCCATAAACCCCAAAGTTATTCCATATGAGTCCACCATACCTTCCTATATGCGGTATTTACTTGTCGTTCCAAGTAAATTTGTATGTGCCAAACTCTAAACCTTCAAATGAAATTCTATTTTGTATGCTCAAATAGCTCATGTATCAACTAGGGTTGTCTATATCTTCCATGCTAGGTGGGTTATTCTCACGATGAGTGGACTCCGCTCATCATTCACAAGAAAATGGCCAGTAACCGGGATGCCCAGTCCCATGCTTAAATCAAATCAAAATAATTGCAAAAAAAACTCCCCCATGATTGTTGTTAGTTGGACGGTACCCGTTGTTTTGGGCCAGCAATGGAATGTGCTCGTTGGTGGTGAGGAAGTATAAACTTTACCATTCTGTTTGGGAACCGCCTATAATGTATGTACAATGGAAGATATCGAGATCTCTTGGTTATTATATTGACAATGAAAGTATGCCACTCAAAATATTATTTATCTCTATTTCAAAACTCGAGCTCAGGCACCTCTGCAAATCCCTTCTTCCCTCTACAAAGGGCCTATCTATTTACTTTTATGTTGAGTCATCATCCTCTTATTAAAAAGGCACCAGTTGGAGAGCACCGTTGTCATTTGCATGCATTGCTATTAATTTACATGAGTATGACTGTGACTAGATCTCTTTTGCCATGAATTACAATGTCTAGTCAGTCCTTGATCTTCAGAGGTGCTCTGCATTTATGTTTTGCGGTCTCAGAAAGGGCTAGCGAGATACCATCTTGTTATATCGTATTATGATCATTTTGAGAAAGTGTTGTCATCCGAGATTTATTATTATTGCTCGCTAGTTGATTGTGCCATTGATATGATTAAATATGATACCTAAATGTTATTGTGAATATGGTTAGTTCATAATCTTTGTTGAAAACTTGAATGCTGGCTTTTACATATTTGCAACAACAAGATCAAACAGAGTTTGTAAAAGTTTTTCTTTATCATTTTCAATTTATCAACTGAATTGCTTGAGGACAAGCAAAAGTTTAAGCTTGGGAGAGTTGATACGTCTCCAACGTATCTACTTTTCCAAACACTTTTGCCCTTGTTTTGGACTCTAACTTAAATGACTTGAATGGAACTAACCAAGATTGACGTTGTTTTCAGCAGAATTGCCATGGTGTTATTTTTGTGCAGAAATAAAAGTTCTTGGAATGAGATAAAACTCCACGGAGACATGTTTCAGAATTAATAAAAAATATTGGCAAAAGAATCAACACAAGGGGGCCCACACCCTGTCCACGAGGGGGCAGGGGGCGCCCCCTGCCTCGTGGGCCCCCTGGACCTCCACCAACCTCAACTCCAACTCCATATATTCACGTTCGGGGAGAAAAAAATCAGAGAGAAGGATTCATCGCGTTTTACGATACAGAGCCGCCACCAAGCCCTAATCTTCCTTGGGAGGGCTGGTCTAGAGTCCGTTCGAGGCTACAGAGAGGGGAATCCGTCGCCATCGTCATCATCAACCATCCTCCATCACCAATTTCATGATGCTCACCGCCGTGCGTGAGTAATCCCATCGTAGGCTTGCTGGACGGTGATGGGTTGGATGAGATTTACCATGTAATCGAGTTAGTTTTGTTAGGTTTTGATCCCTCGTATCCATTATGTCCTAAGATTGATGTTGCTATGACTTTGCCATGCTTAATGCTTGTCACTAGGGCCTGAGTGCCATGATTTCAGATCTGAACCTATTATGTTTTCATGAATGTATGTGAGTTCTCGGTCCTATCTTGCAAATCAATAGTCACCTACTATGTGTTATGATCCGGCAACCCCGAAGTGACAATAATCGGGACCACTCCCAGTGATGACCGTAGTTTGAGGAGTCTGTGTATTCACTAAGTGTTAATGCGTTGGTCCGGTACTCTATTAAAAGGAGGCCTTAATATCCCTTAGTTTCCAATAGGACCGTGCTGGCACACGAGGGTAGGACAAAAGATGTCATGCAAGTTCTTTTCCATAAGCATGTATGACTATATTCAGAATACATGCCTACATTACATTGATGAACTGGAGCTAGTTCTGTGTCACCCTATGTTATAATTGTTGCATGAGGAATTACATCCCACATAATTATCTATTGCCTATGATCTTATCACATATTGATCTTTGCTAAGTTACTTTTCCGTTGCCACTGTTATGATTGCTACAAAACTGCTACTGTTACTTTTGCCACTGTTTCCGTTACTTCCATACTACTTATCTACTAAATGTTTTGCTGCAGATATTAAGTCTTTCAGGTGTGGTTGAATTGACAACTCACCTACTAATACTTGAGAATATTCTTTGGCTCCCCTTGTGTCGAATCAATAAATTTGTGTCGACTACTCTACGTACCCTCAAAAACTGGTGTGATCCCCTATACTTGTGGATTATCAATGGTGCGGTTGAGAAGCGAGACATGGTCAGCCTGCCAAGCAAGGAGGATTTCGCCACGTCTGCCGTCGGCGGGCAGCCAGTAGAAGTCGCGGAATGACGCGTGAAGCATTCCAGCAATGATGCTGGGAGAGACACATAAGAGTTTGATCTCTTGGAGGCAGGCGATGGAGGGTGCAGCGGCGATGATCACGCTATGAACTGTCGCGCGTTTGGCCGGGCTATTAAGCACACACACGTTCCAAAATATAGTTTTAAAGTTGTGATACATGAGGAATGTTGGGGGGGTAGGAGGGAATGGGCAAGCTATCAAATCTCGATGAGGCGAGTTGGTGGTGCGAGGCTAGCAAGAGCCACGGGAAGGACGTGCTAGCCATAGAAGTAAGCAAAGGCTTGGACAACATCCACTGCCAGAGGCTCCTCAAATAGCCTAGTGTACTTCTCCAAGATAGCTGGGGTCACCGGTTCATCATCCTTGAGCAGTCCAAGCCGGTGAAGTAGAATGCGTTTTGCTTTGGTCTTAGAGTCTAGCCCAGGTCATTGGCAGCCATCTATCTGATGAGTCAGGGCGTGAAGTTGGGTGGGATGGCCCCTCGTTTGTGCTGTTGATACATCCCCAATGTATCTATAATTTATGAAGTATTCATGCTGTTATACTATCATTCTTGGATGTTTTAGAATCATTTTCTAGCAACTTTATATAATTTTTTGGAACTAAGCTATTGACATAGTGCCTAGTGCCAGTTGCTGTTTTTTGCTTGTTTTTTACATCGCAAAATATCAGTATCAAACAGAGTCTAAATGCAGCGAATATTTTTTGAGAATTTTTTTGGACCAGAAGACCCAGGATGGGCTAAAAAGTACCAGAGGGGAGGCCCGAGGTGGGCACAACCCACCTGGGCGCGCATAGGAGCCCAGGCGTGCCCAGGGGTTTGTGACCCCCTCGGTGACCTCCCACATTGCCTCGTCGCCCTATAAATTGCCAAATATTCCAAAAACATTGGGGATAATGCTAGATCAGAAGTTCTGCCGCCTCAAGCCTCTGTAGCCACAAAAAATCAATCTAGACCCCATTCCGGCACCCTACCGGAGGAGGAAATCATCACCGATGGCCATCTTCATCATCCCGGTGGCCACCATGATGAGGAGGGAGTAGTCCACCCTTGGGGCTGAGGTTTGTGCTAGTAGCTATGTGTTTAATCTCTCCCTCACGTGTTCTTGAGATGTCATGATCTTGATGTATCGCGGGCTTTGTTAATATGGTCAGATCATATGGTGTTTTCCCCTCTTTATCTTGTGATGAATTGAGTTTTCCCTTTGAGATTTCATTTTATTGGATTGAATACTTTTATGGATTTGAGAGCACTTGATGTATGTCTTGCTATGAATACCCGTGGTGACAATGTGGTATCATATTGATTCACTTGATATCTATTTTGGCACTCAACTCGCGGATACCCGAGGTGACATTGGGGTAATCTATGCATAGGGGTTGATGCACGTTCTTGTCTTTGTTTCTCCGGTAGAAATCTTGGGGCACTCTTTGAGGTTCTTTGTGTTGGATTGAGTATTACGAATCTGATATTGTTTGATACATATCATATAATTGATACATCTCCAACGTTGCTATAATTTTTTTATTATTCCATGTTGTTATATTATCATTCTTGGATGTTTTACAATCATTTTATATCATTTTTGGTACTAACCTATTGACATAGTGCCCCGTGCCAGTTGTTGTTTTCTGCTTGTTTTTACATCGCAGGAAATCAATACCAAACGGAGTCCAAACACAGAGAACTTTTTGTGGATTTTTTCTGGACCAGAAGACACAAGATGGGCCGAAGAAGTACTAGAGGGGTGGCGCACCCAGGTGGGTTATGCCCACCTTGGTGGCCTCCCGCACTACCTCTTTGCTCTATTATTATCCCAATATTCAAGAAACCCTATGGGAGTCAACAAAAATCAATTCCAGCCGCCGCAAGTTCTAGAACCACCAGATCCAATCTAAACACCATCACGGAGGGGTCATCATGTCCATTGGTGCCTCTCCAATGATGCGTGAGTAGTTCATTGTAGACCTACGGGTCCGTAGTTAGTAGCTAGATGGCTTCCTCTCTCTCTCTCTCTCTCTTGATTCTCAATACAATGGTCTCTTGGAGATCCATATGATCTCTGAGAGAAGGATTCATTGCGTTTTACGATACGGAGCCGCCGCCAAGCCCTAATCTTCCTCGGGAGGGCTGATCTAGAGTCCGTTCGAGGCTACAGAGAGGGGAATCCGTCGCCATCATCATCATCAACCATCCTCCATCACCAATTTCATGATGCTCAACGCCGTGCGTGAGTAATCCCATCGTAGGCTTGCTGGACGGTGATGGGTTGGATGAGATTTACCATGTAATTGAGTTAGTTTTGTTATGTTTTGATCCCTAGTATCCATTATGTTCTAAGATCGATGTTGCTATGACTTTGCCATGCTTAATGCTTGTCACTAGGGCCTGAGTGCCATGATTTCAGATCTGAACCTATTATGTTTTCATGAATGTATGTGAGTTCTTGATCCTATCTTGCAAATCAATAGTCACCTACTATGTGTTATGATCCGGCAACCCCGAAGTGACAATAATCGGGACCACTCCCAGTGATGACCGTAGTTTGAGGAGTTGTGTATTCACTAAGTGCTAATGCGTTGGTCCGGTACTCTATTAAAAGGAGGCCTTAATATCCCTTAGTTTCCAATAGGACCATGCTGGCACGCGAGGGTAGGACAAAAGATGTCATGCAAGTTCTTTTCCATAAGCATGTATGAATATATTCAGAATACATGCTTACATTACATTGATGAACTGGAGCTAGTTCTGTGTCACCCTATGTTATAATTGTTGCATGAGGAATTACATCCCACATAATTATCTATTGCCTACGATCTTATCACATATTGATCTTTGCTAAGTTACTTTTCCGTTGCCACTGTTATGATTGCTACAAAACTGCTACTGTTACTTTTGCCACTGTTTCCTTTACTTCCATACTACTTATCTACTAAATGTTTTGCTGCAGATATTAAGTCTTTCAGGTGTGGTTGTATTGACAACTCAGCTACTAATACTTGAGAATATTCTTTGGCTCCCCTTGTGTCAAATCAATAAATTTGGGTCGACTACTCTACCCTCAAAAACTGGTGTGATCCCCTATACTTGTGGGTTATCAATGGTGCGGTTGAGAAGCGAGACATGGTCAGCCTACCAAGCAAGGAGGATTTCGCCACGTGTGCCGTCGGCGGGCAGCCAGTAGAAGTCGCGGACTGACGCGCGAAGTGTTCCAGCAATCATGGTGGGAGAGACACATAAGAGTTTGATCTCTTGGAGGCAGGCGATGGAGGGTGCAGCGGCGATGATCACGCTATGAACTATCGCGCGTTTTGCAGGTCTATTAAGCACACACACGTTCCAAAATATAGTTTTAAAGTTGTGATACATGAGGAATGTTGGGGGGGGCAGGAGGGAATGGGCAAGCTATCAAATCTCGCTGAGGCGAGTTGGTGGTGCGAGGCTAGCAAGAGCTGCGGGAGGGACGTGCTAGCCATAGAAGTAAGCAAAGGCTTGGACAACATCCACTGCTAGAGGCTCCTCAAATAGCCTAGTGTACTTCTCCAAGATAGCTGGGGTCACCGGTTCATCATCATTGAGCAGTCCAAGCCAGCGAAGTAGAATGCGTTTTTCTTTGGTATTAGAGTCCAGCCCAGGTCATTGGCAGCCATATGTCTGATGAGTCAGGGCGTGAAGTTGGGTGGGATGGCCCCTCGTTTGCGCTGTTGATACATCCCCAATGTATCTATAATTTATGAAGTATTCATGCTGTTATACTATCATTCTTGGATGTTTTAGAATCATTTTCTAGCAACTTTATATAATTTTGGAACTAAGCTATTGACATAGTGCCTAGTGCCAATTGCTGTTTTTTGCTTGTTTTTTACATCGCAAAAAATCAATATCAAACGGAGTCTAAATGCAGCGAATTTTTTTTGAGAATTTTTTTGGACCAGAAGACCCAGGATGGGCTAAAAAGTACCAGAGGGGAGGCCCGAGGTGGGCACAACCCATCTGGGCGCGCATAGGAGCCCAGGCGTGCCCAAGGGTTTGTGCCCCCCTCGGTGACCTCCCGCATCGCCTCTTCGCCCTATAAATTGCCAAATATTCCAAAAACATTGGGGATAACGCTAGATCAGAAGTTCTGCCGCCTCAAGCCTCTGTAGCCACAAAAAATCAATCTAGACCCCATTCCGGCACCCTGCCGGAGGGGGAAATCATCACCGGTGGCCATCTTCATCATCCCGACGGGCACCATGATGAGGAGGGAGTAGTCCACCCTTGGGGCTGAGGTTTGTGCTAGTAGCTATGTGTTTAATCTCTCCCTCACGTGTTCTTGAGATGTCATGATCTTGATGTATCGCGGGCTTTGTTAATATAGTCAGATCATATGGTGTTTTCCCCTCTTTATCTTGTGATGAGTTGAGTTTTCCCTTTGAGATTTCATTTTATTGGATTGAATACTTTTATGGATTTGAGAGCACTTAATGTATGTCTTGCTATGAATACCCGTGGTGACAATGTGGTATCATATGGATTCACTTGATATCTATTTTGGCACTCAACTCGCGGATACCCGAGGTGACATTGGGGTAATCTATGCATAGGGGTTGATGCACGTTCTTGTCTTTGTTTCTCCGGTAGAAATCTTGGGGCACTCTTTGAGGTTCTTTGTGTTGGATTGACTATTACGAATCTGATATTGTTTGATACATATCATATAATTGATACATCTCCAACGTAGCTATAATTTTTTTATTATTCCATGTTGTTATATTACCATTCTTGGATGTTTTACAATCATTTTATATCATTTTTGGTACTAACCTATTGACATAGTGCCCTGTGCCAGTTGTTGTTTTCTGCTTGTTTTTTACATCGCAGGAAATCAATACCAAACGGAGTCCAAACACAGCGAAACTTTTTGTGGATTTTTTCTGGACCAGAAGACACAAGATGGGCCGAAGAAGTACTAGAGGGGTGGTGCACCCAGGTGGGTTATGCCCACCTTGGTGGCCTCCCGCACTGCCTCTTTGCTCTATTATTATCCCAATATTCAAGAAACCCTATGGGAGTCGACAAAAATCAATTCCAGCCGCCACAAGTTCTAGAACCACCAGATCCAATCTAAACACCATCACGGAGGGGTTCATCGTGTCCATTGGTGCCTCTCCAATGATGCGTGAATAGTTCATTGTAGACCTACGGGTCCGTAGTTAGTAGCTAGATGGCTTCCTCTCTGTCTCTCTCTCTCTCTCTCTCTCTCTTGATTCTCAATACAATGGTCTCTTGGAGATCCATATGATGTAACTCTTTTTGCAGTGTGTTTATTGGGATCCGATGAACTTTGAGTTTATGATCAGATCTATGTTTTTATCCATGAAAGTTATTTGAGTCTTCTTTGATCTCTTATATGCATGATTGCTTACAGCCTCGTATTTCTTCTCCAATATTTGGGTTTTGTTTGGCCAACTTGATCTATTTATCTTGCAATGGGAAGAGGTGCTTTGTGATGGGTTCAATCTTACGGTGCTTGATCCCAGTGATAGAAGGGGAACCCACACGTATGTATCGTTGCTATTAAGGATAACAAGATGGGGTCTATTTCTACATAAATAGATCTTGTCATCATTCTTATTGCATTACTCCATTTTTCCATGAACTTAATACACTAGATGCATGCTGGATAGCGGTCGATGCGTGGAGTAATAGTAGTAGATACAGGCAGGAGTCGGTCTACTAATCTTGGACGTGACGCCTATTAATGATCATTGCCTGGATATCGTCATGAGTATTTCAAGTTCTATCAATTGCCCAACCGTAAAAAAAATTCCCACTGTTTGCTATTTTTCTCGAGAGAAACCACTAGTGAAACCTATGGCCCCCGGGTCTCTTCTTTAATATATTTTCCTTCGCGATCTATTTTTATTTGTTTTTATTTTCAGATCTATTAAACCAAAAATACAAAAATACCTTGCTGCAATTTTTAGTAATTTATTTTATCTTGCATTCCCGCTAGATCTATTTATCTAACCTACTAGAATTTTATCTATCTTTTTACCCGTGAGGGATTGACAACCCCTGTCTTACATCAGGTTGCAAGTATTTGTCCTTTGTATACAGGAGGTGTTTACATGGTGTTGCGTGCTTATCCTACTGGTTAGATAACCTTGGTCTCATCACTGAGGAAAATACCTACTGTTGTTGTGCTGCATCATCCCTTCCTCTTTGGGGAAGGAATTTCTGGCGCCGTTGCCGAGGAGGATCACGTCAAGATAGTCTCCCATCGACGTTCTTTCTGGCGCCATTGCCGGGGAGACATCATCAACATCAACTAGGTTCCTAATCACAAATCTCATCTCCTTGCAATTTACATTATTTGTCATTTGCCTCTCGTTTTACTTTCCCCCACTCCAAAAAAATTTCTGTTTTATTCGCCTTCTTTTTTCGTTCGCCTTTTTCTCGTCAGATCTCATGTTTGCTTGTGTGCCATGTGCCTTCTATTTTCTTGCATCTTCGCTTGCTAAAAATCTATTGATATGGATCCTCATCCACTTGCTAATATTTTCAAAAGATCTAATTATGTTGAACCAATTGCTAGTGAGTTGAGTGTACTTGATTATCTCTATGAATTTTTGCTTGAAATTTGTGAATTTTAAAATTGTGATGAATTGCTAAAAGAAGAAATTTATGAAATGATTCATGATAGTTCCTTGAATGAAAAGCATTATTGCAATGGTGTTACTGTAAATTGTATCAATGTCAATTGTGCTAATAATATGCAAAACCCCAAGCTTGGGGATGCTAATTTTGATACGTCCACTAATTATTGCAATGATCATGATTGGGGTGATTCTTCTTATGATCTTGAAAATTTATTTAAAACTCACGATGAATATGTTAGTGATAATAATGTTTGCAATAATATAGAAAGTGGGTTTGGAAGAGCGTCAACTTTAGGTAAAAATAGTCCCATATATTTGGAGAGTGTTCAATCTTATGAAATTTTTTATGAAAGTGGGGTTGGATAGGTCATGTCTTTATTTGATGAGAATCCCACTATTTGGGAAGAGTGTCAACTTTGCATGCATGAGGATCATGTAGAAAATATGTTATGTGGTAGCTATATTGTTGAATTTGAATATGATCCCACATATAATTATTATGAGAGAGGGAAATATGGTTGTGTAGATCTTCATCTTACTAAGTTGCCTCTCTTCATCTTGAGATTGCTATTGTTTCTTTCTTCTTCCTTGCATATGCTAGATCTTGCTTGTCTTGCTAATTTGTTTTCCTATAAAATTCATATGCATAGGAAGTATGTTAGACTTAAGTGTGTTTGTCACATGTTTTATGATGCTCTCTTTGTGCTTCAATTATTATCTTTTGTTTGAGCATCAATAAAACTTTATGCCTAGCTAGGGGCGTAAAACGATAGCCTCGTTAGGAGACAACCCAACCTGTATCTATTTGCTCTCTGGTTTTCTTGATGTTTTCAATAAAATACCCAATTGTGCCTCTGATCACTACAAGAAATATGTCAACTAGTGACCTTCTATCAGTGACCCTGGAAGAATGGTCATAGATCTATGACCATTTGAGACCAATTGGTCAAAAGCTGTTCGGGGGGCTCCAAACGCTGAATAATAACGACCATTTTGGTCAGAAAGGTCGTAATTTCCTTACACGAAATGGTCATAAAGCAGATAGCACTAGTCCGTTGCCTTATTTCTAGCTGATCATGACCAATATAGATGGTCATAACCTTGTAAATTGTGGTGGATTGCTATGACTAGGCGCCACCTCATCAGTTTTGCTTATGTGTCAATTCTTGCCCTAGGTTGTGAAGCAACCTATATTTCTGTCATTCCCAAAATTTCCAAAAAAATCTCATAAATTCTTTGGGTCATATATTCGTCAAATATGTAAAAAAACCTTCTTTGCCTAGTTCAAAAATAATTTAACAATATTCATTTTTCTATTCTGTTCAGAACAACACTTTGTGAAGGAAGTGCTATTTATATATTCTTGATTGCCCTCAAAATTTTTGGGCACTATTTCCTATCCAAATCATTGCCTCATGACAAAATTCAGCTCCATTTGCCAAGTAAATCTTCCTCGGCAAATTTCCAAAGTTTTTGTCCACCTAGAACCTTTGTGAAAAAAGTACTAGCTATGCATATCCTAATGAGTTGAATTTTTGCCACATATTCTATATGCCTATGTAACGTACCTACACCAAATTTGAGCTCAGTTCATTTAGCCAATTTCTCTCACTAATTTTCCGAAGTTTCTGTCCAAAGAAGAGCATTGTGAAGGAGATGCTATTTATATATTCTTGGTTGCCCTCAAAAAATGTTGGCACTCTTTCCTATCCAAATCATTGCCTCATGACAAAATTCAGCTCCATTTACCCGGTAAATCTTCCTCGGCAAATTTCCAAAGTTATTGTCCACCTAGAACCTTTGTGAAAGAAGTACTAGCTATGCATATCCTAATGAGTTGAATTTTTTCCACATATTCTATATGCCTATGTAACTTACCTACACCAAATTTGAGCTCATTTCATTTAGCCAATTTCTCTCAATAATTTTCCGAAGTTTTTGTCCAGAGAAGAGCATTGTGAAGGAAGTACCACTTTGGCATGTCCAAATGGTATCAATTTTCTACAGTGCTTTACTCTACCCAAATAACCATCATCCACCAAATTTCAGCTCAATCCATTCATTATTTTGAGCCCAGCTTCAACATTTGTATTTATGTCCAGTGTGGTACTTTGCAAAGCAAGTACCACCTAGGCTCCTCCTTTTGAGCTGAAAATTTGTGAAGGCAGTCTTCTTAGTAACTGATCATCCTCAGCCAAAACTAACACCCATTAGACATGTGCATTTCTCGTACCGCTAATCAAACACTTGGCTGCTAATTCATGTTTGAGCATGGATCGGTCTCCTCATGGGAATCTTATGTTGTAATTTTCTTCCTATCACCTACCTGGGGACTGCCCAACCCACTAGACATTCCTAGGCCACCCAGAACGCATGGCAACACCACGGTCACGCGGTGACCACGCGGCAGGCATGCGAGTTTACGCGCTCTAGAGTTGGGGCCCTCGGCCACCGTCCAAACCTCAATGTATCGCCACCAAACCATGTATTTCTAATTAAATAGGTACTTATGTAACTAGAAATGATTTTTGGAAAAAATAAATAGCAAACTATAAGGTAGCTGCAGTTCAAATTTGACCCGCTTCCAACTGAATCGGCGGAAATTTGTATTTTTCACGAGAGGTGGATCAAAACTTTTGACACCCAACCATTTTGTCAATTGTGCATTAAATATGTCCTAGTATTTTATAAAATTGATTTGGACCAATTTTGCAACAAATATAGGGTAGGTCCTTCACAAAAAAAATCATTTTGGGCACATAGAAAATGGAAAATGAATTTTTCGTCCAAAGCAAATGAAAAATTCCTTAGGCAACATTGTTTTCCATTCCAAATGCACCCTTATGCACAATATAAGATCATTTCAACAAACTATGTCATGAATGTGGCCATAAGATTGAGCATTTGGGTTGAAAGCCATGCATCTTCACACTTGATAGCTCGTTTCTGAGAACACTTTTTAAAAAAAATTGCCATATTACAAGTTTATAATTTTTCTGGTAACTTGGTCACATATAATGACACAATGCGAAGGTTTTCCAATTTTTTAATTTTTTTGAATTTTTTATGCCCGTTTCAAAATGCGTTCAAAACAGCGGGCATGACCGTTCCTAGCTAGTGGTTGAATATTGGAATTTTTTTGTGTTTCTATGATTAAATAGATACTTATGTACCTAGAAATGATTTTTGGAAAAAAATAAAGAGCAAACTATGAGGCAGCTGTAGTTCAAATTTTACCCGCTTCCATCTGAATCGGCCGAAATTTGTCTTTTTCACCAGAGGTGGATCAAAACTTTTTACACCCAACAATTTTGTCAATTGTGCATTAAATATGTCCTAGTATTTTATAAAATTGATTTGGTCCAATTTTGCAACAAATATATGGTAGGTCCTTCACAAAAAATTCATTTTGGGCACTCAGAAAATGAAAAATGAATTTTTCGTCCAAAGAAAATGAAAACTTCCTTAGGCAACATTGTTTGCCATTCCAAGATGCACCCTTTTGCACAATATAAGATCATTTGAACAAACTATGCCATGAATGTTGCCATAAGATTGAGCATTTGGGTTGAAAACCATGCATCTTCACACTTGATAGCTCGTTTCTGAGAACACTTTTTTAAAATAATTGTCGCATTACAAGTTTATTATTTTACCTGGTAACTTGGTCACATGTAATGACACAATGTGAAGCTTTTCTAATATTTTGATTTTTTTTGAATTTTTTATGCTCATTTCAAAATGCGGTCAAAATGGCGGGCATGACCGTTCCTAGCTAGTGGTTGAATCTTGGAAAAAAAATTGTGTTTCTATGATTAAATAGATACTTATGTACCTAGAAATGATTTTTGGAAAAAATAAAGAGCAAACTATCAGGGAACTGCAGTTCAAATTTTACCCGCTTCCAACTGAATTGGTCGAAATTTTTCTTTTTCAACAAAGGTGTATAAAACTTCTGACAACCAACCATTTTGTCAATTGTGCATTATATATGGCCTAGTAATTCAGAAAATTAATTTGGTCCAATTTTGAAACTAATATATTGTAGATCGTTCACACAAAAGTTCACTTTCGGCAGTCAAAAAATGATTCTCTTATAAAAAAAACTCATTTATGAGAACACTTTTTCAAGTTATTTGTTTTATTCAAAGTTTGTTATTTTTACTGAAAAGTAGGTCACGCTTGGTGACTCAATGCGAAGGTTTTTATTTTCTATTTAGTTTTCTAAACTTTATAGATCGTAAAATAGTTGGCATAATTTAGTTTTTTATTTTTAATCGATTATGACCAATTTAAATGGTCATAACGTCATCAAAGGGGTACTGCATTCTGATTGGTCCAAAAGCATATCACGCGAATCATGGATTAAGCACCGTCGGATGATGCCGGATCCGACGGCAGCGCACGTCCCACCTACCTAGACCAGATCCACCAACCTAAACCCTAACCCACTCCTCGTCCCACCCACCCCGATCCATCCCCTCCCCTCGTCTCTCGCATCGCTGCCGCCACCCACTCACCGCCCTGTCTCTCCCACCCCGATCCATCCCCTCCCCTCGTCTCTCGCATCGCCACCGCCACCCACTCACGGCCCCGCCTCTCTGATGACCCACAAGTATAGGGGATCTATCGTAGTCCTTTCGATAAGTAAGAGTGTCGAACCCAACGAGGAGCAGAAGGAAATGATAAGCAATTTTCAGCAAGGTATTCTCTGCAAGTACTGAAATAAGTGGTAACAGACAGTTTTGTGATAAGATAAATTGTAACGAGCAACAAGTAACAAAAGTAAATAAAGTGCAGCAAGGTGGCCCAATCCTTTTTGTAGCAAAGGACAAGCCTGGACAAACTCTTATAATAGGAAAAGCGCTCTCGAGGACACATGGGAATATCGTCAAGCCAGTTTTCATCACGCTCATATGATTCGCGTTCGGTACTTTGATAATTTGATATGTGGGTGGACCGGTGCTTGGGTGCTGTTCTTACTTGAACAAGCCTCCCACTTATGATTAACCTTTATTGCAAGCATCCGCAACTACAACAAAAGTATTAAGGTAAACCTAACCATAGCATGAAACATATGGATCCAAATCAGCCCCTTATGAAGCAACGCATAAACTAGGGTTTAAGCTTCTGTCACTCTAGCAACCCATCATCTACTTATTACTTCCCAATGCCTTCCTCTAGGCCCAAATAATGGTGAAGTGTTATGTAGTCGACGTTCACATAACACCACTAGAGGTTAGACAACATACATCTTATCAAAATATCGAACGAAAACCAAATTCACATGACTACTAATAGCAAGACTTCTCCCTTGTCCTCAGGAACAAACGTAACTACTCACAAAGCATATTCATGTTCATAATCAGAGGGATAATAATGTGCATAAAGGATTTGAACATATGATCTTCCACCAAATAAACCAACTAGCATCAACTACAAGGAGTAATCAACACTACTAGCAACCTACTAGTACCAATCCCGGACTTGGAGACAAGAATCGGATACAAGAGCTGAACTAGGGTTTGGAGATGAGATGGTGCTGGTGAAGATGTTGATGGAGATTGCCCTCTCCTGATGAGAGGAGCGTTGGTGATTACGATGGTGATGATTTCCCCCTCCCGGAGGGAAGTGTCCCCGGCAGAACAGCTCTGCCGGAGCCCTATATTGGTTCCGCCAAGGTTCCGCCTCGTGGCGGCGGAGTTTCGTCCCGAAAGGTTGCCTTCTATTTTTTTCTCATCGAAAGACTTCATATAGGATAAGATGGGCATCGGAGAGCCACCAGGGGGCCCACGAGGTAGGGGGCGTGCCCCCCACCCTCGTGAGCAGGGTGTGGGCCCCCTGGTCTTCATCTTTGGCGACGATTTTTCTTTATTTATTTTAAGATATTCCATGGAGTTTCGGGGCTTTTGGAGTTGCGCAGAATAGGCCTCCAATATTTGCTACTTTTCCAGCCTAGAATTCCAGCTGCCGGCATTCTCCCTCTTCATGTAAACCTTATAAAATAAGAGAGAATAGCCATAAGTATTGTGACATAACGTGAAATAACAGCCCATAATGCAATAAATATTGATATAAAAGCATGATGCAAAATGGACGTATCAACTCCCCCAAGCTTAGACCTCGCTTGTCCTCAAGCGAAAAGCTGATAACAATAAATATGTCCTCATGTTTAGAGGTAGAGGCGTCGATAAAAA
>NC_041385.1:759568922-759577807 GCF_002162155.2 Triticum dicoccoides
ATCCGCAACTACAACAAAAGTATTAAGGTAAACCTAACCATAGCATGAAACATATGGATCCAAATCAGCCCCTTATGAAGCAACGCATAAACTAGGGTTTAAGCTTCTGTCACTCTAGCAACCCATCATCTACTTATTACTTCCCAATGCCTTCCTCTAGGCCCAAATAATGGTGAAGTGTTATGTAGTCGACGTTCACATAACACCACTAGAGGTTAGACAACATACATCTTATCAAAATATCGAACAAAAACCAAATTCACATGACTACTAATAGCAAGACTTCTCCCTTGTCCTCAGGAACAAACGTAACTACTCACAAAGCATATTCATGTTCATAATCAGAGGGATAATAATGTGCATAAAGGATTTGAACATATGATCTTCCACCAAATAAACCAACTAGCATCAACTACAAGGAGTAATCAACACTACTAGCAACCTACTAGTACCAATCCCGGACTTGGAGACAAGAATCGGATACAAGAGCTGAACTAGGGTTTGGAGATGAGATGGTGCTGGTGAAGATGTTGATGGAGATTGCCCTCTCCTGATGAGAGGAGCGTTGGTGATTACGATGGTGATGATTTCCCCCTCCCGGAGGGAAGTGTCCCCGGCAGAACAGCTCTGCCGGAGCCCTATATTGGTTCCGCCAAGGTTCCGCCTCGTGGCGGCGGAGTTTCGTCCCGAAAGGTTGCCTTCTATTTTTTTCTCATCGAAAGACTTCATATAGGATAAGATGGGCATCGGAGAGCCACCAGGGGGCCCACGAGGTAGGGGGCGTGCCCCCCACCCTCGTGAGCAGGGTGTGGGCCCCCTGGTCTTCATCTTTGGCGACGATTTTTCTTTATTTATTTTAAGATATTCCATGGAGTTTCGGGGCTTTTGGAGTTGCGCAGAATAGGCCTCCAATATTTGCTACTTTTCCAGCCTAGAATTCCAGCTGCCGGCATTCTCCCTCTTCATGTAAACCTTATAAAATAAGAGAGAATAGCCATAAGTATTGTGACATAACGTGAAATAACAGCCCATAATGCAATAAATATTGATATAAAAGCATGATGCAAAATGGACGTATCAACTCCCCCAAGCTTAGACCTCGCTTGTCCTCAAGCGAAAAGCTGATAACAATAAATATGTCCTCATGTTTAGAGGTAGAGGCGTCGATAAAAATTAAAAATACGGGCATGAAGGCATCATGATTATTTCCATAACAACAACATATATAGATTTTGTCATATGATTACTTATGTTCAAGTGATGATCAATTCACGAAGCAAAAGCATGAATCAGAAACCTTATTGAGCACCAACAAATTATAACCTCAGTCATTGAAGCAATTGCAATTTATCATAACATCGAAAAGAGTCTATGTCAAAGCTTAAGAGCAAGTCCACATACTCAACTATCACTTAGTCCTTCATAATTGCTAACACTCACGCGATACTTGTGGTTACAGAGTTTTAATCAGACACAGAGAAAGATAGGGGCTTATAGTTTTGCCCCACAACCTTTTACCTCAAGGGTAATGTCAACAATAATAATTCATGCTCCCCTACATCCAATTAGACATATATATCATGTACTTTCCAACATGTTGAGCTTGCCAAAGGATAAAATGAAAAAGGAAAGGTGAAGATCACCATGACTCTTGCATAAGGTAGGGGATAATAATAAAAGATAGGCCCTTCGCAGAGGGAAGCAGAGGTTGTCATGCGCATTTAGGGTTGATGCACAAAATCTTAATGCAAAAGAACGTCCCTTTATATTGCCCCTTGTATGTGGACCTTTATTATGCAGTCCGTCACTTTTATTACGTCCACAACAAGTTCGTACAAAGTTTATTTCTTCTCCGCACTAATAAGTCATGCATATTTAGAGAGCAATTTTTATTGCTTGCACCGATGACAACTTACTTGAAGGATCTTACTCAATCCATAGGTAGATATGGTGGACTCTCATGGCAAAACTGGTTTAAGGGCATTTGGAAGCACAAGTAGTATTTCTACTTGGTGCTGAGAATTTGGCTAGCATGAAGGGGAAAGGAAAGCTCAACACATTAGAGGATCCATGACAACATACTTTATCTCATATGTAAGAAAACATAACTCATTATGTTGTCTTTCTTGTCCAACCTCAACACTTTACCATGTCATATTTTAATGAGTGCTCCCAATCATAAAAGATGTCAATGATAATATATTTATATGTGAAACCTCTCTTTCCTTATTACTTCCTATTAATCGCAGCGATGACCAAAGCTATATTTCCCAACTCCCAACAACCTTTAATCATCATACTCTTTCTATGTGAAGTCATTACTTTCAATAAGATCAATATGAACTCTTTAATTATTTTTATTCTTTTCTTCTATTCACCCAAGATCATGGCAAAATAATCAAGCCCTCGACTCAACACTAATCTTTATTATATAGCCCACGGACTCGATTACAAAGAAGGATCATAAAGCAAAACTCAAAACTGGATCATGCCATGACTTTATTCTACTAAATCAAGATACTACTAAATAGATCGAACTAAGAAAAATGGTAAAGATAGGAGTTGTGATGGTGATATGATACCAGGGCACCTCCCCCAAGCTTGGCAGTTGCCAAGGGGAGTGCCCATACCCGTGTGATTATATCTTCGGAGGTGATGGAGGTGGTGATGATGACGGTGGATAATCGCACATCGAGCGTAAAAGTTCCTCCAACTTGCGGATAATGCCCTTGAGCCCGGCAATATGATCTTTCAACAAAATATTCTCCAGTGTAAGATACTTGTTCTGTATGCGGGCTAACTCAATCATCTTGAAAGCTTCAATCTTTGTTGGAGTGAAAAGGTTAGATAAAGGTTGAGGGATGTCTCCTTCTTTCACCACCGGAGCTTGAGCCTCAATGGCCTTCTTGATCTCTTCTGGTTCCTCTCTTTTCAACTCTATCTTCAATAGCCAAGCATCCTTGTCTTCGTTGTTGGAGGAGGGAGAAATCATGGTGCTCTAAATCTACAACGGAAATAGCTCGAAATGAAAACATAGGATATTTGCATGATATGGTGGTCAAAACCTTCGGGAGAATATATAATGAATTTTCACCGACCAAAATACGTATCGTGCAAGAAAACGGAGTCCGGAGAGCACACGGGGTGCTCACGAGGTAGGGGGCACGCCCAGGGGGTAGGGCGCGCCCTCCACCCTCGTGGAGGCCTCGTGTCCTTCCCGGACTGCCACTTATTTTTCTATTTTTCTAAATATTCCAGAACGGAGAAATATTGCCTTAAAATTGTTTTGGAGTCGGTTTACTTACCTTAACACATACCTATTCCTTTTCGGAGTCTGAAACGGGCTAGAAAGTGTCCCTTATGTATTCCTCCGGGGTTACGGTTTCAATAATATTGGTTTCAACATTTGTAGGATTACCTGAGATATAGTGTTTGATCCTTTGACCGTTTACCACCTTCGGATTTGTGCCTTCAAAGTTGTTGATTTTTATGGCACCGGAATGATAGACCTCCTCGATAACGTCGGGACCTTCCCATTTAGAGAGAAGTTTTCCTGCAAAAAGTCTTAAACAAGAGTTCAATAGCAATACATAATCACCTACATTAAACTCACGCTTTTGTATCATTTTATCATGCCATCTTTTAACTTTTTCTTTAAACAACTTGGCATTTTCATAAGCTTGGGTTCTCCATTCATCAAGGGAGCTAATATCAAATAACCTCTTCTCACCGGCAAGTTTGAAATCGTAGTTGAGCTCTTTAATAGCCCAATATGCATTATGTTCTAGTTCGAGAGGTAAGTGACAAGCTTTTCCATAAACCATTTTATACGGAAACATACCCATAGGATTCTTATATGCAGTTCTATAGGCCCATAATGCGTCATCCAATTTCTTGGACCAATTCTTTCTAGACCTATTAACAGTCTTTCGCAAAATCAATTTGAGCTCTCTATTGCTCAATTCTACTTGACCACTAGACTGCGGGTGATATGGAGATGCGATTCTATGATTGACATCATATTTAGCAAGCATTTTACGGAAAGCACCATGAATAAAATGTGAACCACCATCAGTCATAAGATATCTATGAACTCCGAACCTCGTAAAAATAACTTCCTTAAGCATTTTAATAGAGGTGTTATGATCAGCACTACTAGTTGGAATAGCTTCTACCCACTTAGTAATGTAATCAACAGCAACTAAAATATGTGTATATCCATTAGAGGCAGGAAAAGGTCCCATATAATCAAAGCCCCAAACATCAAATGGTTCAATAACAAGTGAACAATTCATAGGCATTTCTTGATGTCTACTAATATTACCAATTCTTTAACATTCATCGCAAGACAAAACAAACTTACGGGCATCCTTGAAGAGAGTAGGCCAATAAAAGCCGGATTGCAATACCTTATGTGTAGTTCTATCTCCAGCGTGGTGTCCTCCATAAGCTTCGGAGTGACACTTGCATAGGATCTGTTCCTGTTCATGCTCAGGTACACAACGTCTAATAACACCATCTACTCCTTTATAAAGATGTGGGTCATCCCAAAAGTAATGTCGAAGATCATAGAAAAACTTTTTCTTTTGTTGGTATGTGAAGCTAGGTGGTATAAATTTAGCGACAATATAATTGGCATAATCAGCATACCAAGGAGTGCTACGAGAAGTGCTTATGACATTTAATTGCTATCAGGAAAGCTATCATCAATAAGTAGTGGGTCATCAAGAACATTCTCTAACCTAGATAAGTTATCTGCAACGGGGTTCTCAGCTCCTTTTCTATCAACAATATGCAAATCAAATTCTTGTAGAAAGAGAACCCATCTAATGAGTCTAGGTTTTGCATCCTTCTTTTCCATAAGATATTTAATAGCAGCATGATCAGTGTGAATAGTTACTTTAGAATCAACAATATAAGGCCTAAACTTATCAGAAGCAAACACAACTGCTAAAAGTTCCTTTTCGGAAGTAGCATAATTTCTTTGGGCACTGTCTAGAGTCTTACTAGCATAATGGATAACATTTAATTTCTTATCAACTCTTTGCCCTAGAACAGCACCTACAGCATAATCACTAGCATCACACATAATTTCAAAGGGTAAATTCCAATCAGGTGGCTGAACCACAGGTGCAGAGACTAATGCTTTCTTAAGTATTTCAAATGCTTCTACGCAATCATCATCAAAGAAAAATGGTACATCTTTTTGTAATAAATTAGTCAGAGGCCGAGAAATTTTTTAGAAGTCCTTAATGAACCTCCTATAGAATCCGGCGTGACCAAGGAAACTTCTTATACCTTTGATGTCCTTGGGACATGGCATCTTTTCAATAGCATCAACTTTGGCTTTATCAACTTCAATACCTCTTTCAGAAACTTTGTGCCCCAAGACAATGCCTTCATTAACCATAAAGTGGCACTTTTCCCAATTCAAGACAAGATTAGTTTCTTCACATTTCTGCAAAACTCGAGCAAGATTGCTCAAGCAGTTATCTAAAGAGGAACCATAGACGGAAAAATCTTCCATGAAAACCTCACAAATTTTTTCACAAAAATCAGAGAATATAGCCATCATGCATCTTTGAAAGGTAGCAGGTGCATTACATAAACCGAAAGGCATACGTCTATAAGCAAAAGTACCAAAGGGCATGTAAAAGTAGTCTTTGATTGATCTTTAGCCGACACAGGTATTTGAGAGAAACCAGAATAACCATCTAGAAAGCAATAATGTGTATGTTTGCATAATCTTTCTAGCATTTGATCGATAAAAGGAAAGGGGTAATGATCTTTCTTAGTAGCCTTGTTTAATTTGCGGAAATCAATTACCATCCTATAGCCTGTGATAATTCTTTGCGGAATCAATTCATCTTTATCATTAGGGAGAACAGTAATACCTACCTTCTTAGGGACACAATAGACAGGACTTACCCACTGACTATCAGCAACGGGATAAATTATACCTACCTCCAAAAGCTTGAGTATTTCTTTTCTTACCACTTCTTTCATTTTAGGATTCAAACATCGTTGAGGATCACAAACTGGTTTGGCAACCGCTTCCAAATTTATTTTATGTTGACATAGAGTGGGACTAATGCCCTTAAGATCATCAAGTGTATATCCAATAGCAGCACGGTGCTTCTTTAGAGTTTTCAATAATCTTAACAGGATATATTTTCTTTTCATCAAGATAAGCATATTTAAGATTATCAAGCAATGGTTTAAGCTCAAACACGGGATCACCCTTGGGTGAAGGGGGATCCCCTAGGATTTCAACAGGCAAATTGTGTTGCAGAATAGGTTCCTGTTTAAAGAATACTTCATCTATTTCTCTTCTCTCATTCATGAACATATCATTTTCATGGTCTAGCAAATATTGTTCTAAAGGATCACTAGGAGGTACGGCAATAGAAGCAAGACCAATAATTTCATCCTTACTAGGCGATTCTTCCTCGCGATGTTGTTTACTAAATTTAGAGAAATTAAAATCATGAACCATATCGTCCAAGCCAATAGTAACAACATTCTTTTCGCAGTCTATCTTAGCACTAACAGTATTCAAGAAGGGTCTACCAAATATAATGGGACAAAAGCTATCTTGTGGAGAACCAAGAACAAGAAAATCAGCAGGATATTTGGTTTTTCCACACAAGACTTCAGCATCTCTAACAATTCCCACTGGTGAAATAGTATCTCTATTGGCAAGTTTAATTGTAACATCAATATCTTCTAGCTAAGCTGATGCAATATCATTCATAATTTCTTTGTATAGGTCAATGGGTATTACACTAGCACTAGCACCCATATCACATAAGCCATGATAACAATGATCTCCCATTTTAACAGAAATAACAGGCATGCCTACCACAGGTCTATGTTTATCTCTATCACAAGGTTTAGCAATTCTAGCCGTTTCACCCTGGAATTGAATAACATGCCCATCGATATTATCAGACAAGAGATCTTTAACAATAGCAATATTGGGTTCTACCTTTGACTTGCTCAGGAGGTGTATAAGTTCTAATATTGCTTTTACGAACAACAGTTGAAGCTTTAGAATGGTCCTTCATTCTAACAGGGAAAGGCGGTCTCTCAACATAAGAAGTGGGAACAATAGGATCATTATAAGTGACAGTCTTTTCTTCAACTTTAATAGGTGTAGCTACTTTTACTTCTATGGGAGGATGATATTTAAACCACTTCTCCTTGGGGAGATCAACATAAGTAGCAAAGGATTCATAGAAAGAAGCTACTATCTCAGAGTCAAGTCCATATTTAGTGCTAAACTTACAGAAAATATCGGTATCCATAAAAGATTTAACACAATCAAACTTAGGTGTCATACCTGACTCCTTACCATCATCGAGGTCCCAATCTTCAGAGTTGCGTTTAATTTTATCCAATAAATTCCATCTGAATTCAATAGTCTTCATCATAAAAGAGCCAGCACAAGAAGTATCGAGCATGGTGCGATTATTATCACAAAGCTGAGCATAAAAACTTTGCACAATTACTTCTCTTGGGAGCTCATGATTGGGGCATGAATATAGCATTGATTTAAGCCTCCCCCAAGCTTGAGCGATGCTTTCTCCTTTGCGAGGCCAAAAGTTATATATATAATTGCGATCATGATGAAAACAAGATGCATAGGGTAATACTTTTGATGGAATTTCAATTTCAATCTTTTATAGTTCCATGATCTCATATCATCACATAGTCTGTACCATGTCAATGCGTCTCCCTTCAAAGATAAAGGGAAGGCCTTCTTCTTAACAACAACATCGGGTATACCTGCAAGCTTAAATATTCCACAAATGTCATCCACATAGCGTAGATGTTCATCAGGATGCTTTGTTCCATCTCCTGTAAAAGTGTTAGCTAGCAGTTCTTCCATCATACCCGAAGGAATCTCAAAAGGAGTTTCATTTTCAATAGGTTCAGTAGGTTGAGTAGGTTGAGGAGCAACTCTTTGCTCTACTGGACGGGGTGAAGATACCCCGAACTGAAGGAAATATGCCCTAGAGGCAATAATAAAGTTATTATTTATTTCCTTATATCATGATAAATGTTTCTTATTCATGCTAGAATTGTATGAACCAGAAACATAATACATGTGTGAATACATAGACAAACAGAGTGTCACTAGTATGCCTCTACTTGACTAGCTCGTTAATCGAAGATGGTTATATTTCCTAACCATAGACATGAGTTGTCATTTGATTAACGGGATCACATCATTAGGAGAATGATGTGATTGACTTGACCCATTCCGTTAGCTTAGCACTTGATCGTTTAGTATGTGCTATTGCTTTCTTCATGACTTATACATGTTCCTATGACTATGAGATTATGAAACTCCCGTTTACCAGAGGAACACTTTGTGTGCTACCAAATGTCACAACGTAACTGGGTGATTATAAAGGTGCTCTACAGGTGTCTCCGAAGGTACTTGTTGGGTTGGCGTATTTCGAGATTAGGATTTGTCACTCCGATTGTCGGAGAGGTATCTCTGGGCCCTCTCGGTAATGCACATCACTATAAGCCTTGCAAGCAATGTAGCTAATGAGTTAGTTACGGAATGATGCATTACGTGAACGAGTAAAGAGACTTGCCGGTAACGAGATTGAACTAGGTATTGAGATACCGACGATCGAATCTCGGGCAAGTAACATACCGATGACAAAGGGAACAACGTATGTTGTTATGCGATTTGACCGATAAAGATCTTCGTAGAATATGTAGGAGCCAATATGAGCATCCAGGTTCCGCTATTGGTTATTGACCAGAAACAGATCTAGGTCATGTCTACATAGTTCTCGAACCCGTAGGGTCCGCATGCTTAACGTTATGATGACAGTTTTATTATGAGTTTATAAGTTTTGATGTAC
>NC_041385.1:759578168-759607705 GCF_002162155.2 Triticum dicoccoides
CCTCCCCCCCCCTAGTCCGAATAGGACAAGGAAGGGGGGAGGCGCCCCCCTTTCCTCTTTCCCCTCCCTCCTTTCCTTCTCCACCAAGGCAAGAGGAGGGAGTCCTACTCCCGGTGGGAGTAGGACTCCTCCAGGCGCACCCCTAGGGGGCCGGCCTCACCTCCCCCCTCCCTCCTTTATATACGGGGGAAGGGGGCACCTCTAGACACACAAGTTGATCTTTGTAATCGTTCCTTAGCCGTGTGCGGTGCCCCCTCCAACATATTCCACCTCGGTCATATATCGTAGCGGTGCTTACGCGAAGCCCTGCGTCGGTAGAACATCATCATCGTCACCATGCCGTCGTGCTGACAGAACTCATCCCCGACAACCTGCTGGATTGGAGTCTGGGGATCGTCATCGAGCTAAACGTGTGCTGAACTCGGAGGTGCCGTACGTTCGGTACTTGGATCGGTCGGATCGTGAAGACATATGACTACATCAACCGCATTGTCATAACACTTCCGCTTTCGGTCTACGAGGGTACATGAAAAACACTCTCCCCTCTCGTTGCTATGCATCACCATGATCTTGCGTGTGCGTAGGAAATTTTTTGAAATTACTACATTCCCCAATAGTGGCATCCGAGCCTAGGTTTTATGCGTTGATGTTATATGCACGAGTAGAACACAAGTGAGTTGTGGGCGATCCAAGTCATGCTTCTTACCAGCATGTCATACTTTGGTTCGGCGGTATTGTTGGATGAAGCGGCCCGGACCGACATTACGCATACGCTTACGCGAGACTGGTTCTACCGACGTGCTTTGCACACAGGTGGTTGGCGGGTGTCAGTTTCTCCAACTTTAGTTAACCGAGTGTGGCTACGCCCGGTCCTTGCGAAGGTTAAAACAGCACCAACTTGACAAACTATCGTTGTGGTTTTGATGTGTATGTAAGAACGGTTCTTGTTAAGCCCGTAGCAGCCACGTAAAACCTGCAACAACAAAGTAGTGGACGTCTAACTTGTTTTTGCAGGGCATGTTGTGATGTGATATGGTCAAGATGTGATGCCATATTTTATTGTATGAGATGATCATGTTTTGTAAGCAAAGTTATCGGCAACTGGCAGGAGCCATATGGTTGTCGCTTTATTGTATGAAATGCAAACGCCCTGTAATTGCTTTACTTTATCACTAAGCGGTAGCAATAGTCGTAGAAGCAATAGACGGCGTAAACGACAATGATGCTACGATGGAGATCAAGGTGTCTCACCGGTGACAATGGTGATCATGGAGGTGCTTCGGAGATGGAGATCACAAGCACAAGATGATGATGGCCATATCATATCACTTATATTGATTGCATGTGATGTTTATCTTTTATGCATCTTATCTTGCTTTGATTGACGGTAGCATTTTAAGATGATCTCTCACTAATTATCAAGAAGTGTTCTCCCTGAGTATGCACCGTTGGGAAAGTTCTTCGTGCTGAGACACCACGTGATGATCGGGTGTGATAGGCTCTACGTTCAAATACAACGGGTGCAAAACAGTTGCACACACGGAATACTCAGGTTAAACTTGACGAGCCTAGCATATACAGATATGGCCTCAGAACACGGAGACCGAAAGGTCGAGCATGAATCATATAGTAGATATGATCAACATAGTGATGTTCACCATTGAAAACTACTCCATCTCACATGATGATCGGACATGGTTTAGTTGATTTGGATCACGTGATCACTTAGATGACTAGAGAGATGTCTGTCTAAGTGGGAGTTCTTAAGTAATATGATTAATTGAACTTAAATTTATCATGAACTTAGTCCTGGTAGTATTTTGCAAATTATGTTGTGGATCAATAGCTTGCGTTGTTGCTTTCATATGTTTATTTGGATATGTTCCTAGAGAAAACTGTGTTGAAAGATGTTAGTAGCAATGATGCAGATTGGATCCGTGATCTGAGGTTTATCCTCATTGCTGCACAGAAGAATTATGTCCTTAATACACCGCTAGGTGACAGACCTATTGCAGGAGCAGATGCAGATGTTATGAACGTTTGGCTAGCTCAATATGATGACTACTTGATAGTTTTGTGCACCATGCTTTATGGCTTAGAATCGGAACTTCAAAGACGTTTTGAACGTCATGGACCATATGAGATGTTCCAGGAGTTGAAGTTAATATTTCAAGCAAATACCCGAGTTGAGAGATATGAAGTCTCCAACAAGTTCTATAGCTAAAAGATGGAGGAGAACCGCTCAACTAGTGAGCATGTGCTCAGATTGTCTGGGTACTACAATCGCTTGAATCAAGTGGGAGTTAATCTTCCAGGTAAGATAGTGATTGATAGAATTCTCTAGTCACCATCACCAAGTTAGTACAACTTTGTGATGAACTATAGTATGCAAGGGATGACGAAAACGATTCCCAAGCTCTTCGTGATGTTGAAATCGACGAAGGTAGAAATCAAGAAAGAGCATCAAGTGTTGATGGTTGACAAAGATCACTAGTTTCAAGAAAAGGGCAAAGGGAAAGAAAGGGAACTTCAACTAGAATGACAAGCAAGTTGTCACTCCCACGAAGAAGTCCAAAGCTGAAAACCAAAGCCTGAAACTGAGTGCTTACACTGCAAAGGAAATGGTCACTGGAAACGGAAATACCCTGAATATTTGGTGGATAAGAAGGATGGCAGAGTGAACAAGGGTATATTTGATATACAGGTTATTGATGTGTACCTTACTAGTGTTTATAGTAGCCCCTGAGTATTTGATACTTCTTCGGTTGCTAAAAATTAGTGACTCAAAACAGGAGTTACAGAATAAACAGAGACTAGTTGAGGGTGAAGTGACGATGTGTATTGGAAGTGGTTCCAAGATTGATATGATCATCATCGCACACTCCCTATACCTTCGGGATTAGTGTTGAACCTAAATAAATGTTATTTGGCGTTTGCGTTGAGCATGAATATGATTTGATCATGTTTATTGCAATACGGTTATTCATTTAAAATCAGAGAATAATTGTTGTTCTGTTTAAATGAATAAAACCTTTGATAGTCATACACCCAATGAAAATAGTTTGTTGGATCTCGATTGTAGTGATACACATATTCATAATATTGATGCCAAAAGATGCAAAGTTGATAATGATAGTGCAACTTATTTGTGGCACTGCTGTTTGGGTCATATCGGTGTAAAGCGCTTGAAGAAACTCCATAAAGATGGATTTTCGGAATCACTTTGTTATGAATCATTTGATGCTTGCGAACCCTTTTGGGCAAGATGACTAAAACTCCGTTCTCCGAAACAATGGAACGAGCTACTGACTTGTTGGAAATAATACATACCGATGTATGCGGTCCAATGAGTGTTGATGCTCGTGGCAAGTATCATTATTTTCTAACCTAGACAGATGATTTGAGCAGATATGGGTATATCTACTTGATGAAACATAAGTCTGAAATAGTTGAAAGGTTCAAAGAATTTCAGAGTGAAGTGGAAAATCATCATAACAAGAAAATAAAGTTTCTGCGATGTGATCGTGGAGATGAATATTTGAGTTACGAGTTTGGCCTTCAGTTAAAATAATGTGGAATAGTTTCACAAACTCATGCCACCTGGAACACCACAGCGTAACGGTGTGTCCGAACGTCATAACCACACTTTATTGGATATGATGTGATCTATGATGTATCTTACCGATTTACCACTATCGTTTTGGGGTTATGCATTAGAGACAGTTGCATTCACTTTAAATAGGGCACCATCGAAATCCGTTGAGACGACGCCTTATGAACTGTGGTTTGGCAAGAAACCAAAGTTGTCGTTTCTTAAAGTTTGGGGTTGTGATGCTTATGTGAAAAAGTTTCAACCTGATAAGCTCGAACCCAAATCGGAGAAGTGCGTCTTCATAGTTCTATCACAGATCCGAAGGCAAGATATTCGTTGCTAAAAATGGATCCTTTCTAGAGAAGGAGTTTCTCTCGAAAGAAGTGAGTGGGAGGAAAGTAGAACTTGATGAGGTAATTGTACCTTCTCCCTTATTGGAAAGTAGTTCATCACTGAAATCAGTTCCAGTGATACCTACACTAATTAGTGAGGAAGCTAATCATGATGATCATGAAACTTCAGATCAAGTTACTACAGAACCTCGTAGGCCTTCCATAGCACGGTCCTCACCAGAGTGGTACGGTAATCCTGTTCTGGAAGTCATGTTACTAGACCATGATAAACCTACGAACTATGAGGAAGCGATGATGAGCCCAGATTCCGCGAAATGGCTTGAGGCCATAAAATCTGAGATAGGATCCATGTATGAGAACAAAGTATGGACTTTGATTGACTTGCTCGATGATCAGCAAGCCATGTTAATAAAATGGATCTTCAAGAGGAAGACGGACATTGATAGTAGTGTTACTATCTACAAAGCTCAACTTGTTGAGAAAGGTTTTCGACAAGTTCAAGGTGTTGAATATGATGAGATTTTCTCATTCGTAACGATGCTTAAGTCTGTCCGAATCATGTTAGCAATTGCCACATTTTATGAAATCTGGCAAATGGATATCAAAAACTGTGTTCTTGAATGGATTTCTGGAAGAAGAGTTGTATATGATGCAACCAGAAGGTTTTGTCGATCCGAAAGGTGCTAACAAAATGTGCAAGCTCCAGCGATCCATCAATGGACTGGTGCAAGCATCTCGGAGTTGGAATATACGCTTTGATGAGTTGATCAAAGCATATGGTTTTATACAGACTTTTGGAAAGGCCTGTATTTACAAGAAAGTGAGTGGGAGCACTACAGCCTTTCTGATAAGTATATGTGAATGACATATTGTTGATCGGAAATGATGTAGAATTTTCTGGAAAGCATAAAGAAGTGTTTGAAAGGAGTTTTTCGAAGAAAGACCTTGGTGAAGCTACTTACACATTGAGCATCAAGATCTATAGAGATAGATCAAGACGCTTGGTAAGATTTTTCAATGAGTACATACCTTGACAAGATTTTGAAGTAGTTCAAAATGGAACAGTCAAAGAAAGAGTTCTTGCCTGTTTTGCAAGGTGTGAAGTTGAGTAAGACTCAAATCCCGACCGCGGCAGAAAATAGAAAGAGAATGAAATTCATTCCCTATGCATCAGCCATAGGTTCTATAAAAGTATGCCATAATATGGACCAGACCTATTGTATACTCTGCCCTCGTTTGGCAAGGGAGTACAATAGTGATCTAGGAGTAGATCACTGGACATTGGTCAAAATTATCCTTAGTGGAATAAGGATATGTTTCTCGATTATGGAGGTGACAAAAGGTTCGTCGTAAAGGGTTACGTCGATGCAAGTTTTGGCACTGATCCAGATGACTTTAAGACTTAATCTGGATACATATTGAAAGTGGGAGCAATTAACTAGAGTAGCTCCGTGCAGAGCATTGTAGACATAGAATATTTGCAAAATACATACGGATCTGAATGTGACAGACCCATTGACTAAACTTCTCTCACAAGCAAAACATGATCATACCTTAGTACTCTTTGGATGTTAATCACATAGCAATGTGAACTACATTATTAACTCTAGTAAACCCTTTGGGTGTTGATCACATGACGATGCGAACTATGGGTATTAATCACATACACATGTGAATATTGGTGTTAAATCACATGGCGATGTGAACTAGATTATTGACTCTAGTGCAAGTGGGAGACTGAAGGAAATATGCCCTAGAGGCAATAATAAAGTTATTATTTATTTCCTTATATAATGATAAATGTTTATTATTCATGCTAGAATTGTATTAACCGGAAACATAATACATGTGTGAATGCATAGACAAACAGAGTGTCACTAGTATGCCTCTACTTGACTAGCTCGTTAATCGAAGATGGTTATGTTTCCTAACCATAGACATGAGTTGTCATTTGATTAACGGGATCACATCATTAGGAGAATGATGTGATTGACTTGATCCATTCCGTTAGCTTAGCACTTGATCGTTTAGTATGTTGCTATTGCTTTCTTCATGACTTATACATGTTCCTATGACTATGAGATTATGAAACTCCCGTTTACCAGAGGAACACTTTGTGTGCTACCAAACGTCACAACATAACTGGGTGATTATAAAGGTGCTCTACAGGTGTCTCCGAAGGTACTTGTTGGGTTGGCGTATTTAGAGATTAGGATTTGTCACTCCGATTGTCGGAGAGGTATCTCTGGGCCCTCTCGGTAATGCACATCACTATAATCCTTGCAAGCAATGTAGCTAATGAGTTAGTTATGGAATGATGCATTACGTGAACGAGTAAAGAGACTTGCCGGTAACGAGATTGAACTAGGTATTGAGATACCGACGATCGAATCTCGGGCAAGTAACATACCGATGACAAAGGGAACAATGGATGTTGTTATGCAGTTTGACCGATAAAGATCTTCGTAGAATATGTAGGAGCCAATATGAGCATCCAGGTTTCGCTATTGGTTATTGACCGGAAACAGTTCTAGGTCATGTCTACATAGTTTTCGAACCCATAGGGTCCGCACGCTTAACGTTACAATGACAGTTTTATTATGAGTTTATAAGTTTTGATGTACCGAAGGTTGTTTGGAGTCCCGGTTGTGATCACGGACATGACGAGGAGTCTCGAAATGGTCGAGACATAAAGATTGATATATTGGAAGCCTATACTTGGATATCGGAAACGTTCCGGGTGAAATCGGGATTTTACCGGAGTACCAGGGGGTTACATGGGCCTACATGGGCCACGAGGGAGAAGAGGAGGGCCGGCCAGGGCAGGCTGCGCGCCCCCTCCCCCCCTAGTCAGAATAGGACAAGGAAGGGGGGGCGGCGCCCCCCTTTCCTCTTTCCCCTCCCCGCTTTCCTTCTCCACCAAGGCAAGAGGAGGGAGTCCTACTCCCGGTGGGAGTAGGACTCCTCCAGGCGCACCCCTAGGGGGCCGGCCGCACCTCCCCCCTCCCTCCTTTATATACAGGGGCAGGGGCACCTCTAGACACACAAGTTGATCTTCGTAATCATTCCTTAGCCGTGTGTGGTGCCCCCTCCACCATATTCCACCTCGGTCATATCGTAGTGGTGCTTAGACGAAGCCCTGCGTCGGTAGAACATCATCATCTTCACCATGCCATCATGCTGACAGAACTCATCCCCGACAACCTGCTGGATCGGAGTCCGGGGATCGTCATCGAGCTGAACGTGTGCTGAACTTGGAGGTGCCGTACGTTTGGTACTTGGATCGGTCGGATCGTGAAGACGTACGACTACATCAACCGCGTTGTCATAACGCTTCCGCTTTCGGTCTATGAGGGTATGTGGACAACACTCTCCCCTCTCGTTGCTATGCATCACCATGATCTTGCGTGTGCGTAGGAAATTTTTTGAAATTACTATGTTCCCCAACACGAACAAGCCCCTCAGAGAATTACTTTCCATCGTAACAAGTGATAGAAAATTTCAGCACACTAAATAAATTTTTCCTTACCGAATTCCACCTACCAAAGGCACTTCACTCCCCGGCAACGGTGCCAGAAAAGAGTCTTGATGACCCACAAGTATAAAGGATCTATCGTAGTCCTTTTGATAAGTAAGAGTGTCGAACCCAACGAGGAGAAGAAGGAAATGATAAGCAGTTTTCAGCATGGTATTCTCTGCAAGTACTGAAATAAGTGGTAACAGATAGTTTTGTGATAAGATAAATTGTAATGAGTAACAAGTAACAAAAGTAAATAAAGTGCAGCAAGGTGGCCCAATCCTTTTTGTAGCAAAGTACAAGCCTGGACATACTCTTATAATAGGAAAAACGCTCCCGAGGACACATGGGAATATCGTCAAGCTAGTTTTCATCACGCTCATATGATTCCCGTACGGTACTTTGATAATTTGATATGTGGGTGGACCGGTGCTTGGGTGCTGTTCTTACTTGAACAAGCCTCCCACTTATGATTAACCTCTATTGCAAGCATCCGCAACTACAACAAAAGTAATAGCATGAAACATATGGATCCAAATCATCCCCTTACAAAGCAACGCATAAACTAGTGTTTAAGGTTCTGTCATTCTAGCAACCCATCATCTACTTATTACTTCCCAATGCCTTCCTCTAGGCCCAAATAATGGTGAAGTGTTATGTAGTCGACGTTCACATAACACCACTAGAGGTTAGACAACATACATCTTATCAAAATATCGAACGAAAACCAAATTCACATGACTACTAATAGCAAGACCTTTCCCTTGTCCTCAGGAACAAGCGTAACTACTCACAAAGCATATTCATGTTCGTAATCAGAGGGATAATAATGTGCATAAAGGATCTGAACATATGATCTTCCACCAAATAAACCAACTAGCATCAACTACAAGGAGTAATCAACACTACTAGCAACCTACTAGTACCAATCCCGGACTTGGAGACAAGAATTGGATACAAGAGATGCACTAGGGTTTGGAGATGAGATGGTGCTGGTGAAGATGTTGATGGAGATTGCCATCTCCCGATGAGAGGAGCATTGGTGATGATGATGGTGATGATTTCCCCCTCCCGGAGGGAAGTGTCCCCGGCAGAACAGCTCTGCCGGAGCCCCGGATTGGTTTCGCCAAGGTTCCGCCTCGTCGCGGCGGAGTATCGTCCCGAAAGGTTGCCTTCTATTTTTTTCTCATCGAAAGACTTCATATAGGAGAAGATGGTCGTTGGAGAGCCACCAGGGGGGCCCACGAGGTAGGGGCGCGCCCCCCACCCTCGTGAGTAGGGTGTGGGCCCCCTGGTCTTCATCTTTGGCGATGATTTTTCTTTATTTATTTTAAGATATTCCGTGGAGTTTCAGGGCTTTTGGAGTTGCGCAGAATAGGCCTCCAATATTTGCTCCTTTTCCAGCCCAGAATTCCAGCTGCCGTCATTCTCCCTCTTCATGTAAACCTTGTAAACTAAGAGAGAATAGCCATAAGTATTGTGACATAACGTGAAATAACAGCCCATAATGCAATAAATATTGATATAAAAGCATGATGCAAAATGGACGTATCACTCTCCCACAGCTCGCCGCTGCACCCTCTCCCCTCCCATGCGCTTCCCACACACCTCAGGCGGATCCCTAGCCATCCATCTCTCTCTCCTGCAACTTTTCTCTCTCTCCCGGGACACATCTCCACCGCCATAGATGCCGGCCAATTCTGGCGTTCTCCGGCGACAGCCACCACCGTGCAACACCTTCCCAAGCTCACCTTGCTCCACTGGGTCTTTTCCCCCGGCGGGATTCGCCGCTCCCGGCCTTAAACTCTCGCCCGCAACCCTCCCCGTGGCTAGGTTTTGGGCACGGTGGCGCCTCCATCGCAGGCGCGGCTCCGGCGACCCAACGGCTCCTCCCGGACTCTTACCTCGCCCCCGCACGCAACAAAGCCCCATGGATGGTGCTCCTCACCCCGGTGGCCATGGGTGCTCGAGCTCCTCCTCCACACGCGCCAGGTGTTCTTCCTCGACCCGGACAGTGAGGGATTCCTTCTGGGCATATAGTACATACCACGCCTTCTGGTCATACAGTACTCCTTTTGGACATTTCGATCTTAGAACTTTTTGATTTTTGTGTGCTTGAAATTTGGATATGCAGCAACGACACTGACAAGCTGGCACTTGCTTGTCACCTTCTGCATGCTTCACATAGCGCAGTGCCTGTGCTTCTTTGAGCCAAAGCCAATCGACGCGCAGACTGTCATCTCATTTGGGTTTCTCAATGGAATCTCCATTGGCCTCCTCAACCTTTGCCTTGGCTTCTACCAAGCAAGCCACCCAAACTACTGATGATAGCTCATACCATTTCGTTTGTTTTCTTACTCGTCGATTTGCTATGATTGTCTTGCTGCAGATGACCAAGCTGGCTATTATACCGTTCACCATGCTCTTGGAGACCATCTTTCTGAGCAAGAAGTTCAGGTGCTTCTCGGATTCCTCAAAGTATAGCATTCAGTTTTTGGTATAGCCAAACGCCTCAAAGTATTCAAAACTACAATTTTTCAAAAACTATGGTATTCTAGTAATACTTGAAAATACTTTGCATCCAAACGGGGCCTGCAATTAGCACATAGCTGCGTTGTACAGTTGCTTATATAATCAGATGGTGTATGTAGTCACGTACGCTTTCCAATTTTTATCCAATGCTTGCTTCCTAGCTCACGTGTGTCAGTTTTTCAGATAGTTGCGACCCCTTGTGCATCACCCCTCAACTAACAAGTAAAAGTAAAAGTAAATAAAATCTCATCTTCCTAGCAAAGGTGATGTTTGATTTCCAAAGACAACAGGTTGCTTTGTAGTGTATCTTGTCTTGTCGTTCTCAAGGTAGGATCGTGAATTGGAAGCCTGCAATTCCAAGCTCGAACTCCTATGGCAACTGGGTCACTACCAACAGATTACTACTAATTATGTACGTGTTGTGTGGCTTGCCCCTTTTTGGAGCGGTTAATTTCTTAGTCAGTCTAGTCTGCCTGTATTGGATTTGGTTGCCTGGTTGTGTAAAAAAAGTTCGTGTGGGTCATTGAAGGAGTGAGTGATCTCAGTTCTGGTTGTGTCAAAATTTTACTATGTATCATGCTTATTATTTACTGCATTGAGGCATGTGGGCACCAGAATTTGGGCTTGTATGTATAATTTTAGCTGGAGAGATTAAAATTTACATAGTGCCTAGTGATAGCCAAGTGAACTTTTGCCCCTGTTTTGGGTCACAAATGTGGGGAATGGTTGTGCGCTTGCTTGCAGTGACTGTCAGATTATGGTTCCAGGCTGATGTTTTGATTGCACATGTATTACTGTATTTCCCTAGGCCCCGGCGGAGCCCCGATGTGCGGGTGCGTGGAGGCGCTCGTGAGGGCGGCGGTGGCCTTCTTCGACGCCATCCGCGTCGACTGTGTTGTGGCTGACCTCTCTGCCGCTGGTTGGACGCCCGTGTGGTACTGTTTCAAGTTTCGCAGAGAGCATAGGCTCGAATGAACAGTGTGTGTGGAACAGATTCTTGTCTGAATTCTCTTCTTGTGGGAGTATGAACTTGCTTGCAGTATCTTGGAGTATCAACTTGGAGCATCTAGTTAGAGTAGCATCTTGCAACACATTCGATTACTTCAGTACTGATAGTTATAGTAGCATCTTGCAAAATGGAGTAATTAGAGTAGCATCTTTGATTAACTAGTGTGATGATTACTGCTGTTAAGTTGGGACTTGCAAGCAGTAGTTCCCTCTTCTTCTCTCTTCTCTCTTGCAGTAGTTATTGTCGTAGTAGTTGCTCGCAGTAGTTTAGTGTACGATTTGTCTTTGGTGGAGTATTTCTTGAACTGTGTTGTATTTCCTGTGACTAAATAGTGAATCCAGTTACAACAAAGCATGCCAGTACTTGTCTTTGGTGGATTAGTTTGACAGTGAGGATCAGTGATGTTTCCAATTAATTTGGTGTAGTTTTGATAGTTAGAGTAGCATCTTGGAGTAGGGTAGTCCACATTTGTCTACATTAGACCAGATTATTCCGATTAGTCCACATTTCATATTATTCTTGGAGCACTGTACTATAGCAGCAGTATTGTACTGTAGCAGCAACATGAGTAAACTAAATACTCCTCCATATGCTTGGTTCCTTCTTATTCTTCCTCAGATTGTGAAAATGGATTCATTCCTTCTTACGCACTGCACTGTACTGTAGTATAGGTCATATTTGAATTAATACTCCAAAAGTTATCAGTATTGGAGGATTGATTGTTTCTGAATCAATACTCATGGGCATCATTCATGGTTGTCTAGTAGTCGACAAACTTCTGGTTCCATTTAGTGTATGCAGGTAGCAGCAGCTTAAGTGTAATGGAGTTGTTTTGTTACTCTATGCCTACTTCGTTAGAGTTAGCATCATCTCCTTGTTGTTTATAGCATAAATGCCTTCACTATTCTTGCTCTGAACCTCTGAGCCTGATACTGATTGTATTTGTCTTGATGGAATTACAGGCAACATGGTGACTCTAGTGCAGGCAGCGTTGGCCATCCTCTTTGAGGTTGTGTTTAGGTGATTCCTCGGGTAGCCATGACACTACTCTGGCTGATTAGTACCTAGTGGCATGTTTGTAATATTTATAGGCATTTTACTTGTAGAAATAATGCTCATGGTATATTTATATGTCCTGCAGCACATGCTCTTTTTCGGTCTGTACGGAATCTTGATATGGTGTTTTGGCAGCTGTGATATTAGATTGCACTTCTTTATGTGATTTACTCATGTTGGTACTCCTTGTTAAGTGATTATCTTTATGCCCTTGCTACCAGTAGAATGGTTTATACATGATTGCTCTGTAACTAGTCTTTTTCAGAACAGTTTGCTTGGTCTTTCATATCTAACTATGTAATGTAGAAGCTCTACTTTATCCTAACAGTTGCATGTAGCATTGTGCTACTATCTGTGTGATGCTAAACAATATGCTCTTAATCTGTTGATATATTCTCAAGTGTTGTTTACCATTTACATTGTTTTTACAGTTGCTATATTCACAAATAGTATTAGTGTCTGGTCTAGATAAGCAAACAAGGTATGATCTATGCAGTTGTCCATCTGAATTGTTTGTTTCTAGGCGGTGTAGGACGAGCTGCAGCAGGACAACCTGGAGCAGAAGAACTTCGAGGGCAAGATCAAGGAGAACCAGGAGACGATCATCGGTTACCTCATCCTCGTCGACATGCTTGGCTCCTTTAGCAGGCCCCTCTTTGGTTCCGACCAACTTACTTTTGTCACTGGCTAGCAGCATTTCCAGGTAGAGTTGTGTCATGTTCTCTTGCCCTCCGTTTAGTTTTTGTTGGAGTGTGCATGGTGGCATCCTGAGCTCGCACTTTAAAATATGCTTTGCCTTCTTCCTGAGTTAGCACTGTAAATTTTGCTATCTTGTTGATAATGCCATATGTCCTAAGCAATCAGATTAAATTTCTGTTTGTATGGTAATATAAAAAATATTGATGCTGTCGTAATTTTCATTGAGTGTGCCTTTCATTTCTTTATTTTGATTGTTTCCCTTGTATTCTATATACTTCTAATGGTCGATCCTTTCAATGCCAAGTGTTGTGTTCTGGAAGATGGAAGAGGAAGAAAATTTATTTTTGTTGAACTAAATTTTTTATATTCCGTTTTGTTGTACGTATGATTTGATAGTTTTGTATAGGAACATGTGATACTATTTTGTAGGGCTTTATGTCGTGTGATGTAAACATATTTAGTGATGAATTATGAAATTATTTGCAAAATTTATTGAAAAGGAGAATCATTTGTATGAATATGGGCCGCATATATGTGAATGGGCTGAAAAGTGTACTGGACCAACTCCAAGATTGAATTATTATTTGACTGTATAAAAAGGCTGAATGTAAACTAGAAAATGGGTTGCACAAAATAGTACCTATATTCTTGAAAGGCCAAACATGCATAGAAGTTGATGTACTGAACAGTAGGGCTTGGCCCATGTAGCTGACAAAAATTAACAGAAATAAATATACTAAATGGGCTGAATTGTTGGGCTCGGCCCATGTAAAACACCTAATTGGGCCGGGCTGAATCTTGTTAGTGACCTTTTCAATTGGTCGCAATTTTGCCACGTGAGATCTGACATGGCTTGGGAAGACAGCTAGTGACCAAAACAAAAAGTCATGGGTTCAACGACCTTCTATTTTGGTCGTAAACATCTACGACCTTCTCACAGAGAAGGTCGTTAATTTCAGTTTATGACTGCCAGCTTTTGACCTTCTATTTTTGGTCATAAAAAGGTCGCAAATGAAAAACAATGACCTTTCAGTGACCAGTAGTCAAGGTCACAAGTTGACATATTTATTGTAGTGGATTAGATGTGTTTTTGTGGTTTAAATTAGTGTTTGTGCCAAGCAAGGCCTTTGGGATGATTTGGGTGAGAGTTGATTTGATCTTGCTGAAAAACAGAAACTTTTGCACTCATGAAAATAATTCCCATTTTTAATAGAAGAGTGACTTTGAGTTGATTATTTTTGCAAAATATTAATATACAAATTTCTCACGTTTTCCCAAATTTTCAGAATTTTTGGAGTTACAGAAGTATTCGAAATATCCAGATTGCTACAGACTATTCTGTTTTTGACAGATTCTGTTTTCTTTGCGTTGTGTGCTTGTTTTGATGATTCTATGGTTTTCTTTGAAGAGTTTTTGCCATAAAAAATTTGGAATACAGTAGATATAATGCAAAAATAAAATATGAATGGGTTTGCAACAGTACTTATAGTAGTGGTTTGCTTTCTTATACTAATGGATCTCACGAAGGTTTTGTTGAGTTTTGTGTGATTGAAGTTTTCAAGTTTTGGATGATATTACGATAGATGAAGCAATAAGAATTAGCAAAAGGCTAAGCTTGGGGATGCCCGAGGCACCCCAAGAAAATATTCAAGAAGTATCAAGCAACTAAGTTTGGGGATGCCCCCGAGTGGCATCCCCTCTTTCTTCTAACGACCATCGATATTTTACTTGGAGCTATATTTTTATTCGTCACATATTATGATTTTTGCTTGGAGCGTCTTGTATGACATGAGTCTTTTCTTGCTTTGCTTTGTGTTTTAAGTCTTGAATCCTTGCTAGACACACCTTTTTGAGAGAGCCAAAAAACTATGCTATGCTTGCTCCTATGCTTCACTAAAAAATTTAGAGCCATGGAATTCCTCAAGTGCTTCACTTATATCTTTTTGAGCACGGTGTGCATTGTTATTTTTGAAGAAATGCTCTCATGCTTCACTTAGATTTATTTGGGAGTTAGTAATTTTTTAAAGAAATTCTCTCTTGTTTCACTTAAATTATTTTGACAGAAGGAAATATTATGCTCGTGTTCTTCACATAAATTTGTTTGAGCTTATTAAAAGCAACATATGAAATTAGTCCCGAAGTGATAGATATCCAAGGAGAATATAATAAAGACTTTCATGAAGATCATTGGACAAGATAAACTTGGTTATTTGTAATGGTTTTGAGATATGACGATATGATATGTGAGTCATGTCGATGAGTATTATGCTTTAGTAAGAATATTGGTGTTAAGGTTTGTGATTCCCTATGCAAGCACGAAAGTCAATAGTTATGCAATGAAAATTACATCCTACTTGTGGTGCATTATTCAGTGTTAGTTATGCTTAATGTTCGCTTAAGAAAATTTTCATTTCTTGGTTGGACGCTTCTCAATCTTTTCGCTAGCCTTCATTTGCACTAAGTATGATCACTACTTGTGCATCTGAAACCCTTTAAACTAGTTTTGCCATATGAGTCCACTATGCCTACCTATATGTGACGTCCTCGATTCAATCGTACACTAATCATCCATGCAAATGTGTACGATCAAGATCAGGGACTCACGGGAAGATATCACAACACAACTCTAGACACAAATTAAAATAATACAAGCTTTATATTACAAGCCAGGGGCCTCGAGGGCTCGAATACATAAGCTCGAAAACACAAGAGTCAGCGAAAGCAACAATATCTGAGTACAGACATAAGTTAGACAAGTTTGCCTTAAGAAGCCTAGCACAAAAGCAACATTGATCGAAAAGGCAAGGCCTCCTGCCTGGGAGCCTCCTAACTACTCCTGGTCATCGGCGGTCTCTGTCACGTGATAGTAGACGCCCTCGGTGTAGTAGCAGTCGTCAAAGGTGGCATCTGGCTCCTGGACTCCACCATATGGTTGCATCAACCAGAAAGAAGAAAGAAGGGGAAAGGGGGAGCAAAGCAACCGTGAGTACTCATCCAAAGTACTCGCAAGCAAGGATCTACACTACATATGCAACATTATCAAAGAAAGGCTGTATATGTGGACTGGGCTGCAGAAATGCCAGAGTAGAGAGAAGGCCTAGTCCTATCGAAGACTAGCATCTTCTGGAAACCACCATCTTGCAGCAAACAGGAGGGAGTAGAGTAGCATAAAGTAAAGTAGTAGTAGTGTTATCAACCTCGGCCAGAGATCCTTTCTCGACTCCTTGCGAGAAAGCAATCCCAGAGCCATACTATCCAATTATCATCACAATTCAATTCTCATCACCATCCAATTCTCATCACAAGTATCCAGTTCTAGTTGTATCGATCGGGATACAACTCCAAGTGTCCGTTACCGTAGGACAGGCTATGCATAGATTAGTTCTTCCCTGCAGGGGTGCACCAACTTACCCACCACGCTTGATTAACTTCGGCCGGACACACTTTCCTGGGTCATGCCCGGCCTCGGCCAAACAATATGCCGCAACCCGACCTAGACTTAACAGAGAGGTCAGCACGCCGGACTAAACCTATGCCCCCAAGGGTCATAGGCCATCTCCCCGGAAACTCCTGCACGTTGCGTACGCGGCCGGTGAGCAAACCTAGCCTCCCTTATACAAGAGAAGGCGTAACCAGTCCAACCCGGCGTGCGCCGCTCAGTCGCTGACGTCTATTAAGCTTCGGCTGATGCATACGACGCAGAACGCCCATACTATGCCCACGTGATGGTTAGTGCTATCAGGCCAGAGGCCCCTCGGATCAAATATCCAAATCGTAGTTGATTGGGAACGCGCGGTAACAAGCAGAGACTCACGAAAGATGTGACCCCGTTGCCCCATCTCGAGGACTTGCGGCAAGGGCTAAGAATGACCGGCCACGCCTCGTAATTATCTCACAGGCACCTTCCAGGTCAACCCGACTCCTCATCACTCGCAATTATGCTCGCGCGGGCACCCCTCAGGGTCGACCCATCTTTAGTAACATGGTTTAGTGTAAAGTCATAGTAACCATAGTAACTGTGTGTTTAAACATCAAGGGGAAAACCCGAGGAATCACCCCCGGTGAATTCCACTCAATGTAACCATCAAGGTGAACGTAAGAGGAATCACCCCCGATGTTCACACTTGAGGGGTTGCATGACAGAGTCATATCAGAAGTGGTTAAGGAGGAATCACCCTCGATGACCACGACCGAATAGCAACACTACAGGGTTAACATCAGAAGTGTTGTAGAGGTCTCACCCTCGGCACTCGATAGTAACCCAGCAGTGTCGAGCAACTAAGGGGAAAGTGATGTGCGGTGCCGGGGCCTGGTCTTCAATCCCGTTGATCGGGTCTTCAATGATGAAGTAGGGGCAACAAGGACAAGGTGGGGGTCACTGATGGATCACTAACCAACCTATACTAAGCAGTTTAGGATAAGCAGGTAAGGTACAATAACAGATACAAAAGTAGGCTATGCATCAGAATAGGAGCATACAATAACAGTAGCAAAATCTAATGCAAGCATGAGATAAAGGAATGGGCGATATCGGGATGATCAAAGGGGGGGCTTGCCTGGTTGCTCAGACAAGAAGGAGGGATCGTCGGTGACATAGTCGATCACAGCAGCATCGGCAGCCGCCACGGGGTCTACCAAAGAGAAGGGGGGAACAGTAAATACATAGCAAGCAAGTGTATAACAGGACAACAGGCATAGCTAGACGTGTTCTAACGCGGTCCTAGACGTTATAGGTGAAGGGGGAATTCAACCGGGAGGTGTTCCCGGTTCCGGACCTGTGTCAGACAGATGACCGGAGGGGGAAAGTTCCATGTTCAGCATGCTAGGGGCATGTGATAGATGAACGGACCGCATATTCGGATTCGTTGGATTTTTCTGAGGAACTTTCATATAGAAAACATTTTCATCCGAGTTACGGTTTATTTTCTATGAATTTTCGAAGTTTAAACAATATTCTGGATTTATTAATATTAACAGAAATGAAAACATGATGTCAGCATGACATGTTGATGATGTCAGCAGTCAAAAGAGCGGCTAACCAGGTCAAACCTGACTAGTGGGGCCACTGGGACCCACATGTCAGACTCTGTTAGCTTAACAGTGGATTAAACTAATCTAACAGGCTAATTAGAGGTGTGGGCCCCTGGTGTCAGCGCCTAATTAACAATTAAAACTAATTAACAGATTTATTTATTTATAAAACGCTTTAAACAAGTGAGGCCCACATGTCAGCCTCACTGGGCAGCCTAGTCAACAGTTGACTGGGTCAACTCAGTCAACTGGGCCACCCGGGCCCACTGGTCAGCGACCTAGGGGCGGGACCCATGGAGCCACGTCGGCGTCGGCGCCGGAAAGAGCTCCGGCGACCAAGAACGACGGCGGAGCGCTCGGGAGGTGGTCGGGTTTCACGCACAGGGCGCCGTTTCTAGCGCGACCGAGCCCGTTCGAACGAGAAGACGACGAGGAGGCGAACTGGGGTGGTGGGAGAGGCTGCGGTGGTCGAGAACGTCGACGGTGAGCGGCGAGGCGGACGCCGGACTTCGGTCATCGTCGGGATCGGGGCTGGGGGCACGAGACGGCGAGAGGAAGGGCTCGCCGGGCTCCTGGGAACACCAGGAGCACGACGGAGGGCTCAGATGGGGGCCATGGCAGCGGTGGCCATGGCGGTGACGCAGCAGGGCGGCAGTGAGCAACGACTATGGCGGCGGGGCAAAACACGGACAGCGAACGAAGGGGGAACAGAGGGGAAGCGGGCGGTGCTCACCGAGGAGCACAAGGTGGCTCGTTGAGGGCTAGAAGCGCAGGGGGTGGCCGGAGTCGAAGGAGATCGCCGGCGACCTGAGGAGGAAGAAGGCGCAGATCCGGGCGATGGGGCTCGTCGGCTCGCGTTCGTGGCCGTAGTCGACGTAGCGGAGTGCGGCGGAGCGACTGGTTACGTTGGAGGAGCACGAGGGAGGCGGTCGCCGCGGTGATGCGAGGTGGGACGGCGGCGATGGCGCTCGGGTGAGGCGGGCGAGCGAGACAGAGAGGGGGAGGAGCGCGTGGATCTGGGAGGCGAGAGAGGGGAGTGGAGGTAGGTGGGGAGGAGGCCGAGGCGTCGAGGGGGGGGGCTCGACCTTATCCTCTCGTCGGCGACGTGGCAGTACGGGGCGGCGCGCCTGGTCCGGCGGGGACGCGCCCCGGTCGGAGGAGCAATGAGGAGGACGAGCCGGGGGGGCGTGGGCTAGGCCGGCTGGTGGCCTAGTTGCCAGTTGGTTGAGGTCCAGAGGGACAGGGGGTCCTCTCTCTCTCTCTATTATGCTTTTCCTTTTCTTTTTCTTTAATTAGCAGAGAAGAATAATGATTTATCTGGGGACCCTAATGATTTAGGGAAAAAGTGGAACTGGATCATAAAAGTCCATTGCATTTTTAGGCACTGCCACAATTATTTTTGGGAGAGATTTAGATTCATTTGGAATTTTCATAAATGAATTTGCATTTTAAATTGCTAGAATGGCATTGTTATAAATGTTAGTGTCCATTCTAGCATAGGAGTGGTGTTGTTTTTATTTACATCAAATGGTATTGGAATATTTCCTAAATGATGAACATTTCTCTAGCAACTTTTGTGCAACTTCAAATTTCACTTATGATTTGAATTTGAATTCAGATGGGAGTTGAAAAGAGATATCGAACAAAGGTGATTAAGCATTCTTTAACCAAATGATTAGGCTTAATCACAGAGGGTTACTGTAGCATGACACTGGGGGTGTTACAAATCTCCTCCACTATAAGAAATCTCATCCCGAGATTTAAGAGGTGGAGTAAGGGGAAAGACTCGGGAAGGAAGGAGCTCAACACAAGATAGGTACGTGGGGACTATGTAAGTGAACGTGGCATAGAGGCATCTCTCGAGTTAAAATTCAAGAAAGTCATCGAGAGCAAGGTGAGGTGCAATAAGAAGCTTCAACCTGGTAGACAATCGTTTGTTGCCTGAAACAAGGGGGGTGAAAGAGGTTCAGAGCAATGGTAATAAGTATCATGTCTGATACCAGAATAGATCGCCTCTCGGAAGGTGGCTCGGGATTTTCATATGAAGCCAAGTGTGAGAAATAACCTTAGAAACAAGGGTGTACAGGAGAGCCAGGTTTCGATCCTGTGGAACTGTGGGTTATGGGCCCACCATATGGGTTAAAAGTAGAAAGGGCGGTGACATGTTACACGGTTATGATAGCAAGCTTTGTCGGAGGATAGTGTCAGTTATGTTGGCAACAACGTTGGTACCAAGGGCGAGGGACGAAGAGAACCATATTCCTGCTCGTTGAACGAGGCGGACAAATCGGCAAGGTTCACGTCCATCGGTGGTTACCGGAATGTCATCAACAATTGTAACAGGGTCTCACTGACAAGGTTGTACATCGGGGCATTTTATAAGCAGGGAATTATTTCTGCTTATATCATATACTAGATCACAAGAAGGTTAAACAAACCAATGGAAAGGAAAATGTGGTTATTAGATTAATCAGAACATTGGAAAGGAAAATGTGTTTACACACAAGAATTGGGAGTATATCCTTCCCAAGGGGAAGTGGAGCAGGATATACATGATATGACAGCAAGTTAAAAAGCATTTAGATAAAGAGGGCGAGGGGATAATCATGATATTACCCATACAACGGTGTTTGGATAATAGATCAACAACAATTAGCATTGCGCTCCCAATGTTCTTGTTGATGATCAGAGTACCACACACATGCTTCGGGATAGTGTTGGCATGGTCATCAGGGAAAGGTCAGACTTCGGGTACACAAAGGATCCATCGGAACAACTTATAAAATCAGTCATACAATTCCAACAAGAAAAAGATGATTTTGTGGCCGGCGGGCTCAGGAACAATTCATCGAGGGGGCAAGTATGGCATTTCTCATCATGAATTAGATTGATATCCTGGAACAGCTCAGAATGTTGGTGATGATCACGACACATTTGTCGAGAGATTTCAAGAAGATGTAATCGATCAGCGATGACATCAAGTCAAAGGAATGATGAAGCGAAAGGTTATTGGAACCATGGGTACAACACAAACTCAAAATCAATCTTGTTGTTCAAGGCAAAAAGATCTGATGAGGAAGATCGATGTAAGCTTAGCTCATCGTCGAAAATTGTGCTCGGGAAAGAAGGACCAGGTAGCACAGTTAAAATTTATCACGATAATGATATAGGCGATCAGGCTAGGAATGACTTGAAGGGTTATTGAACTTGTAAGCAACAAAAATTACTTAGAGATGTTGAATCGGAGTGCGGGATCGATTCTCTTATCGGTGTTCTCGAGTGACCAACCACTTAGAACCCGGGGATATTGGAATTGGTGATCAATAGTAGTTCGATGAAGAACTCATAAGAAGTTATGTAGTTCCTGCGATATTCCCGAGATACCAAGGGGTAACACTCGAGGCTAAATCAGAATAGAGGTTGGGCAGGCATATTGGTTTGCAGAAGACAAGTGCTTTAGCTTGTCCGCGAAATGGGATCAAAGAAGAAGAATCATGATCGGAACCACGGTTGCAAAGGATCAAATCCCAGATATAAGATGATCTTATAGCATGGGGTCAATTAATTTTATGAGAAGCTTCCATGATAAGTTCTACATCGGGTCCATGGGCATGAACACAAAGTTCAAGGTCGACTCCCGCTTCTTCAATGCATAACCTTTCATTCACTCCTCGTTTTTCGAAGAAATTGTAGTGCAGAGGATTTATCTGGCGAAGTACCAGAAGAGTAAGACTCGTGAGAACTCTCGGGTTCACACGGATTATGGAAGGCATAAGTTCAACCCATAGGGGTATCTTAGGAACATATACCACTAATTTCAGGATTAAAATATACCAACTCAAAAGCAGAGTATGGTTGACAAAAGCAGATGATAGAATTTACCAAACGCATTATATGTCAGGGCAAAACTCAAAAGTTTAATGAATAAGAAGGACATTGTCAGATAATAATCCAACTAAGGATATGGCGGTCCTCAATGGATCTGATGCGAGTATCAGTACTCAATCAGAAGAAGGAAAGAATGCAAAGAGGCATCAGATTGTAGAAACAGCTGAATAATTCGACGTTCAAGTTGAGGGGAACTAGGTGGGCAATCGATTACAACATGATTGGCCGAGATCCAACTCATGTCTAGAATGACGTATGACCAGGAAGGTTAAATTTCAGGGTTCGACTGATTGCGAGCAACGCAACATATTGAATCAATAGGCTCAGGATGACAATGACAAAGGATGTCAATGAATATTGTCAGACATATGGATTTAACCATAATGCAGGCAGACAAGACTTTCGAGAGCACTAGGCTGCAGAGGATCTTCGGGAGATTGAATTGTATTCAAAGAATTTTGTGAGACATATGATCAACGAGGGATGAACGAATCCCCGATAAGTGTGAGGAATTTTTGGTAGGGGTATTCAGGCGGAAAAGGAGCTGCAAGGCAGCAAGCGCAAAGGATTCTCGGAAAATCGCAAAGTATTTCAGGGTATCTTGTAGTAACAAGAGCAACTGGAAATGAAGGTAAGGACGGCAAGTGTATATAGCTATCCATGGGGATTTATCGGTGGTAGGGAATTGCAATGGCGAAGGGCACAAGGGTCTCGGGAGAAACATCGGAGAGTATCTTCGGAATCTTCTAGTGCACCAAGTGATCATCTGGAATGAAGGGCTCTCCGGGAGGAAATGGTTACGAGAACCTAATGTTAGAGTTAATAAAATCATTTAACCCGAATAGAAGAGAGATCAGAGTCCCAGAGTATAGACGAGGAGTAAAAGATCCTAATACCACCCAATGGCGACCTGGGCCCGTAAGACACACAACCAATGTTAGTAAAAGTTTTTTTGTAGTGACTAGACTCGACTTCGGCCAAGGAGTTGGAAAGGGTGCTACCTATAGGCAGTCGGCTCTGATACCAACTTGTGACACCGTCGATTCAATTGTACACTAATCATGCACGCAAATGTGTACGATCAAGATCAGGGACTCACGGGAAGATATCACAACACAACTCTAGACACAAATTAAAATAATACAAGCTTTATATTACAAGCCAGGGGCCTCGAGGGCTCGAATACATAAGCTCGAAAACACAAGAGTCAGCGAAAGCAACAATATCCGAGTACAGACATAAGTTAGACAAGTTTGCCTTAAGAAAGCTAGCACAAAAGCAACATTGATCGAAAAGGCAAGGCCTCCTGCCTGGGAGCCTCCTAACTACTCCTGGTCATCGGCGGTCTCCGTCACATGATAGTAGACGCCCTCGGTGTAGTAGCAGTCGTCAAAGGTGGCATCTGACTCCTGGACTCCACCATCTGGTTGCATCAACCAGAAAGAAGAAAGAAGGGGAAAGGGGGAGCAAAGCAACCGTGAGTACTCATCCAAAGTACTCGCAAGCAAGGATCTACACTACATATGCAACATTATCAAAGAAAGGCTGTATATGTGGACTGGGCTGCAGAAATGCCAGAGTAGAGAGAAGGCCTAGTCCTATCAAAGACTAGCATCTTCTGGAAACCACCATCTTGCAGCAAACAGGAGGGAGTAGAGTAGCATAAAGTAAAGTAGTAGTAGTGTTATCAACCTCGGCCAGAGATCCTTTCTCGACTCCCTGCGAGAAAGCAATCCCAGAGCCATACTATCCAATTATCATCACAATTCAATTCTCATCACCATCCAATTCTCATCACAAGTATCCAGTTCTAGTTGTATCGATCGGGATACAACTCCAAGTGTCCGTTACCGTAGGACAAGCTATGCATAGATTAGTTCTTCCCTGCAGGGGTGCACCAACTTACCCACCACGCTTGATAACTCCGACCGGACACACTTTCCTGGGTCATGCCCGCCTCGGCCAAACAATACGTCGCAACCCGACCTAGACTTAACAGAGAGGTCAGCACGCCGGACTAAACCTATGCCCCCAGGGGTCATGGGCCATCTCCCCGGAAACTCCTGCACGTTGCGTACGCGGCCGGTGAGCAGACCTAGCCTTCCTTATACAAGAGAAGGCGTAACCAGTCCAACCCGGTGTGCGCCACTCAGTCGCTAACGTCTATTAAGCTTCGGCTGATGCATAGGACGCAGAACGCCCATACTATGCCCACGTGATGGTTAGTGCTATCAGGCCAGAGGCCCCTCGGATCAAATATCCAAATCGTAGTGGATTGGGAACGCGCGGTAACAAGCAGAGACTCATGAAAGATGTGACCCCGTTGCCCCGTCTCGAGGACTTGCGGCAAGGGCTAAGAATGCCCGGCCACGCCTCGTAATTATATCACGGGCACCTTCCGGGTCAACCCGACTCCTCATCACTCGCAATTATGCTCGCGCGGGCACCCCTCAGGGTCGACCCATCTTTAGTAACATGGTTCAGTGTAAAGTCATAGTAACCATAGTAACTGTGTGTTTAAACATCAAGGGGAAAACCCGAGGAATCACCCCCGGTGAATTCCACTCAATGTAATCATCAAGGTGAACGTAAGAGGAATCACCCCCGAGGTTCACACTTGAGGGGTTGCACGACAGAGTCATATCGGAAGTGGTTAAGGTGGAATCACCCTCGATGACCACGACCGAATAGCTACACTACAGGGTTAACATCAGAAGTGCTGTAGAGGTCTCACCCTCGGCACTCGATAGTAACCTAGCAGTGTCGAGCAACTAAGGGGAAAGTGATGTGCTGTGCCGGGGCCTGGTCTTCAATCCCGTTGATCGGGTCTTCAATGATGAAGCAGGGGCAACAAGGACAAGGTGGGGGTCACTGATGGATCACTAACCAACCTATACTAAGCAGTTTAGGATAAGCAGGTAAGGTACAATAACAGATACAAAAGCAGGCTATGCATCAGAATAGGAGCATACAATAACAGTAGCAAAATCTAATGCAAGCATGAGAGAAAGGAATGGGCGATATCGGGATGATCAAAGGGGGGGCTTGCCTGGTTGCTCAGACAAGAAGGAGGGATCGTCGGTGACATAGTCGATCACAGCGGCATCGGCAGCCGCCACGGGGTCTACCAAAGAGAAGGGGGGAACAGTAAATACATAGCAAGCAAGTGTATAACAGGACAACAGGCATAGCTAGACGTGTTCTAACGCGGTCCTAGACGTTATAGGTGAAGGGGGAATTCAACCGGGAAGGTGTTCCCGGTTCCGGACCTGTGTCAGACAGATGACCGGAGGGGGAAAGTTCCATGTTCAGCATGCTAGGGGCATGTGACAGATGAACGGACCGCATATTCTGATTCTTTGGATTTTTCTGAGGAACTTTCATATAGAAAACATTTTCATCCGAGTTACGGTTTATTTTCTATGAATTTTTGAAGTTTAAACAATATTCTGGATTTATTAATATTAACAGAAATGAAAACATGATGTCAGCATGACATGTTGATGACGTCACCAGTCAAAAGAGCGGCTAACCAGGTCAAACCTGACTAGTGGGGCCACTGGGACCCACATGTCAGACTCTGTTAGCTTAACAGTGGATTAAACTAATCTAACAGGCTAATTAGAGGTGTGGGCCCCTGGTGTCAGCGACTAATTAACAATTAAAACTAATTAACAGATTTATTTATTTATAAAACATTTTAAACAAGTGGGGCCCACATGTCAGCCTCACTGTGCAGCCTAGTCAGCAGTTGACTGGGTCAACTCAGTCAACTGGGCCACCCGGGCCCACTGGTCAGCGACCTAGGGGCGGGACCCATGGAGCCACGTCGGCGTCGGCGCCGGAGAGAGCTCCGGCGACCAAGAACGACGGCGGCGCGCTCGGGAGGTGGTCGGGTTTCACGCACAAGGCGCCGTTTCTAGCGCGACCGGGCCCGTTCGAACGAGAAGACGACGAGGAGGCGATCTGGGGTGGTGGGAGAGGCTGCGGTGGTCGGGAACATCGACGGTGAGCGGCGAGGCGGACGCCGGACTTTGGTCGTCGTCGGGATCGGGGCTGGGGGCACGAGAGGGCGAGAGGAAGGGCTCGCCGGGCTCCTGGGAACACCAGGAGCACGATGGAGGGCTCAGATGGGGGCCATGGCAGCGGTGGCCATGGCGGTGACGCAGCAGGGCGGCAGTGAGCTACGACTATGGCGGCGGGGCAAAACACGGGCAGCGAACGAAGGGAGAATAGAGGGGAAGCGGGCGGTGCTCACCGAGGAGCACAAGGTGGCTCGTTGAGGGCTAGAAGCGCAGGGGGTGGCCGGAGTCGAAGGAGATCGCCGGCGACCTGAGGAGGAGGAAGGCGCAGATCCGACCGATGGGGCTCGTCGGCTCGCGTTCGTGGCCGTAGTCGACGTAGCGGAGTGCGGCGGAGCGGCTGGTTACGTCGGAGGAGCACGAGGGAGGCAGTAGCCGCGGTGATGCGAGGTGGGACGGCGGCGATGGCGCTCGGGTGAGGCGGGCGAGCGAGACAGAGAGGGGGAGGAGCGCGTGGATCTGGGAGGCGAGAGAGGGGAGTGGAGGTAGGTGGGGAGGAGGCCGAGGCGTCGAGGGGAGGGGGCTCGACCTTATCCTCTCGTCGGTGACGTGGCAGTACGGGGCGGCGCGCCTGGTCCGGCGGGGACGCGCCCCGGTCGGAGGAGCAGTGAGGAGGACGACCCGGGGGGCGTGGGCTGGGCCGGCTGGTGGCCTAGTTGCCAGTTGGTTGAGGTCCAGAGGGACAGGGGGGTCCTCTCTCTCTCTCTCTTATGATTTTCCTTTTCTTTTTCTTTAATTAGGAGAGAAGAATAATGATTTATCTGGGGACCCTAATGATTTAGGGAAAAGGTGGAACTGGATCATAAAAGTCCAGTGTATTTTTAGGCACTGCCACAATTATTTTTGGGAGAGATTTAGATTCATTTGGAATTTTCATAAATGAATTTGCATTTTAAATTGCTAGAATGGCATTGTTATAAATGTTAGTGTCCATTCTAGCATAGGAGTGATGTTGTTTTTATTTACATCAAATGGTATTGGAATATTTCCTAAATGATGAACATTTCTCTAGCAACTTTTGTGCAACTTCAAATTTCACTTATGATTTGAATTTGAATTCAGATGGGAGTTGAAAAGAGATATCGAACAAAGGTGATTAAGCATTCTTTAACCAAATGATTAGGCTTAATCATAGAGGGTTACTATAGCATGACACTGGGGGTGTTACACTATATGTGGTATTTCCTTGACGCTCTAAGAAAATTTGCATTTGCCATCTCTAACTTTCAAAATAAATTTCTTTTTTGTCTGGTCGTATCGCTCGTGAGGCGGTGAGGGGTGGCCGATGTTTTCCATGCTAGATGTGTTATTCTCACGATGAGTGTTTATTCTTTGAAGGAAATATGCCCTAGAGGTAATAATAAAGTTGTTATTTTATATTTCCTTATTTCATGATAAATGTTTATTATTCATGCTAGAATTGTATTAATCAGAAACTTGATACATGTGTGAATAAATAGACAAAACACCGTGTCCCTAGTAACCCTCTAGTAGACTAGCTCGTTAGTCAAAGATGGTTAAGTTTCCTAACCATAGGCATATGCTTTTATTTGATAAACAGGATCACATCATTAGGAGAATGATGTGATGGACAAGACCCATCCGTTAGCATAGCATAAGCAAACCGAGCGTATGTGATGTTCACCCTTAATCCGACGACTAAAAACACTTAAAAATGCTGATCAGAAGGCTACAGATGCTAATAGCATGAGAGGACATGATGGATGCTCAGTTATAATGTATCTAAATTTCACTTTTAAATCCTCTCTTTCCTTTCTTATTTCCATCCTCTCTTTCCTTGTTCCCGGGGCTACTTCTTAACACCCAGCAAAGGCAAAGACGCAGAATTACTCCTTCGTGCGCGCCTGTTGCGACGCGCGATCTGACAACAGTGTATTTCCTTCCGCTTCCTTTTCTAGGACAGGGTCATCATTAGCGGATCCCATCATTAAACACCTGGACCCATTAGTTTTTCCTTCTTTTCCCGCTGCATGCAAACACATGGGTCCATCACGCTCTCTCTATCTCTCTCTCTCTGTGTCTCTCTCTCTCTCTCTCGAATTTACTCACAGGTGCAAGCACATGAGCCCATTGCCCCCCTAATCTCTCTGCTCCCTGTCCCTCCCTCAATCAATGGGGTGGGCCGGTGGGGGGCTGGCGTGTCCCTCTTTTGCTCCTCCTGATTTCTCCTCTTTATTCTTCTTCTTCCTTTTTTGATCCCCAACTGCTTCTTTAATCTTCCTTATCCTTTTCTCTTGTTCCTTCCAGATCTCAACAATTCCCTTCTCTTATCTTCCTTATCCTTTTCTCTTGTTCCTTCCAGATCTCATCAATTCCCCTGCTCCAACTAGTGAGGCTAGATCCTTTGTATCCAATCCATCAACGGATCTCTCTCCGTCTCATCTATATCAGCGGATTTCTTGATCGATTCTCCCTCACCAGCCTCTCTGCCTATGCCCGTCCACTGTTGTGGCCTCGCGCCTCTGCCACCACCGCCTGAGATTCCTACTGCCTCAGCAGGATTGTCTCGAGGTGCCACAAGATTCTCGTGTCGGAGAGGAAATCCTCCCCATCCCTCAGCTCTGTGAGGCTATCGACCAAGTGCTGCTGGGGAGCCTTGGCCTCGTCCTTCTCGCTTGGCTAGGACAACTAAAGGAACCAGTTTCTGATTTGGACAGAGAGCACGACTGCTTCGAATAGGAGCAACGCTACCAGAAATTTGTGTCTACGGAGAAACTGAACTAGAGCTGTGATTGCCATGAAGCCCATTGGCTGGAACTGTCGTGGCATGGGCAAGGACCTCACCAGCTCTACTAAGATGGAGTACCTAGCAAAATTGATGAATTCCACATGTGCTCAGGTAACTTTGTATCTGAAATTAGAACATCAAGGTACAGTTCTTCTCATCTTAACTCTCGATTTAATAATAACGATAGCTTTGTAGTTCCATTAGTTGGTCGTTCTAGCGGTCTTTGGATACTTTGGTCTGATGAAGTTTGTGTTTCTGTCAAGTTCTCTAATCACTATATGATTTTAGCCCTTGTTGTCAATAAAACTACCAACGTGGAATTTGTTCTGGCTTGTGTTTATGGAGATCCCCATCATCTCCACACTAACCTAATTCGGGATCATGTTCTAAATTTTGTTAATGATAACATAGAGAAGCCAATTGTTTGTTTCGGTGATCTGAATGATATCATGTGTGATACGGTGTGATTCCCGGATAATTAAGCTACAGTAATTCCTAGCTAATGATGCCACATCATCATGACTACTGTTGTTGAACTCGCGTTGGTTTGAAACCGGATCAAATTTCAAATTCAAATCAAAGTCCAAAATTCAAATTGCCAAACATGAAAACTAAAATGTTCAAAGTGTGGCAAATAATCCCTGGATATTTGGCATGTTGGAACCAACCTCATTTGGATTCCGAAAGTGCCCCTGGAAATTTTTAGTGATCCAACATCATTTAAAATTGGCCTTTCCAATTTCCATGAATGGTTAGACATCTGCTTCTGGCCTCAAACTTTTTGTGTCTCCTAGAAATGATGTGCTGATTTATCTGACAAGTCTTGTCTCTATCAAAACTCATTTAGTTTTACAATTAAATAGAAGAAAGAAAAGTTTTGAAAAGAAAAACAAAATTGGATAAAAGGAGAGAAGCCCCACTACCTCACTGGGCCTCTGGCCCAGCTGGCCACTAAACTAGCCCGGACGGCCAACCCACTAGCCCACCCCCCCCCCTCACTCCCTTAACCCCTCACCATGGGAACCCTAG
>NC_041385.1:759608408-759615387 GCF_002162155.2 Triticum dicoccoides
GATCTGGATCGGGGGCACCCAAGCCCGCCGCCCTGCCGCGACCCCCCCTCGACCTTGCCTCTACCCCGACGGCAGCCGGCGCCCCCGTCGCAGCTCGCCTCGTCTGCGTCGCAGCTCGCCGTCGTCCGCGCCCCGTCGATTGTCGCCACCTCGCCGGACCACCGCCCCGTCCTCCACCTCCTCAACGGACGCCGACCTCGACCTCTTCCCTGACTGGCCTCCCCGAGCCCACTATCGTTCCCTACAGCTTCCCATGAGCTCCCCTTCCTCCTCGACCCTACCTCCCGCGCTCACCGCTCGTCGTAGTCACCACGACCACCGCGCCTCGATCCCGTTCAGTCTGTGCACGTCCAAGGCTTGTGCGCCCGCCTGTGAATTGCCTCGCCCGCGCCATTCACCGCCTCCGCTGGTGCCCCGCTGCTGCAGCGGCCCCCTGCTCCGTCGCCTCGCGCCTTGCCCCCCATCCTCGTTCCCCGCTGCGGCTGCTCGGGACCGCGCCTGCTACCCACCCCGTGGCCGCCCTCCCCGCCGCTCGCCCGTGCCTCTGCGGCACTCGCCGCGCCGCCCCACTCCGGCCGTAGCTGCCCCGGCCTGGCCACGCCCCTCCCCAGACGGCTCTGTGGCCTTGCCGGTGCCCCTGTTGCCCCGTGCCCTCGCACGGGCGCTCGCCCGTTAACCCGATAGAGCCCATCGCCCGATTAACCCCCCTGGGCCACTGATGTTGGGGCCCCATGCCCCTGTTTTCCAAAAAAAATGTAAAAAATATATATTGATAAAATTAATTAATTAATTAAACAATTAATTAACTTAATTAATTACAACTAATTAGCCTAACCACCTAGTTTAGTTAACTAAACTGTTAGAGTAGACTAAAACAATCAATGACAGGGGGGGCCCACCCCTGTTGACCAGTCAAACGTTGACTGGTTAACTAGGACCCCCTGGGCCCACATGTCACCCTCTAGTACACTGTTGTGTACACAGATCTGGGTAGGGGTGGGCATATTAACCGAGAACCGATGTACCGAACTAAAATAACCGGGACCGAGACCGAATGAACCGAGACCGAAAATTATGGTTCCTATTTCGGTCACTAAATCTTCAGAACCGAAATTTATTCAGCAAATTAGGTTTTTACACTTAGTTAACCAAAAAAGCCTAAAAAACCGAAATAACTAACACGCGTCGCTCCTCCCTGTATTTCCAATCCTCACTTCCCCAGCCGAGCTGACCTAGCAGGCCCAACGTATCGCTAGGCCTCTAATCCTATATGTATGTCAGTTTTTGTCACGTACACATTTGTTAAGGCCCAAAATTGATCTAGCAGTCGGCCCATACAAACACAAAATGTCTACATTAGCTTTTGGTTTAGTCCCACCTCGAATCGCTATTGAGTAAGGAAGCGTACGCAGCACTATAAAGGTAGCAGCTTGCCTTCCATTTCCTTTGGACGAGCGGCATAGTCACGCTAAAAAGTGAACATCGGTTTTGATCGGTCAATACCGATGACTGAACCGAATTTTCGGTTCCAAAAAATATCGGTTACTTAATTTTAAACGGACCAGTCGATCTGTAGTTTAAAGAAACCGAATTTTTTTATAACCCGAAAAACTGAACCGATCGGTTCGGGTTAACCGGATGCTCAGGCCTAGATCTGGGTGCACCTAGCATTTACTCATATTTTCGAATTAAATTAAATTGCAGAATATCTTTAAAATTTGGAAATTCATAGAAATTAAACTGTAGCTCGGATCGAAAAGCTTTGTACATGAAAGTTGCTCAGAATGACGAGATGAATCTGAATATGCGTTCCGTTCATCTGTCACATGCCCCTATCATAGCAAACATGCAACCTTTCCCTTCCGTTTCATCTGTCTGAAAATGCCTAACTCTGGGAAAACTTCCCGGATGTTATCACCCTTCGCCGGTATTGTGTAGCACCGCCATAGAACACGTATAGTTCTGCCTGTTATCCTGTTATGCTCTTGCTTGCTATGTATTTACTATTTTCTCCCCCCTCTTCTCTTTGGTAGACCCCATGACGGCTGCAGATGCCGCTGTGATTGACTACGTCGACGACGACCCCTCCTTCTCGCATGAGCAACCAGGCAAGCCCCCCCTTTGATCATCCCGATATCGCCCATTCTATTCTCTCATGTTTGCATTAGATTTTGCTACTGTTATTGTTTGCTCCTATTCTGATGCAAAGCCTGCTTTTGTACCTGCTCTTGTACCTTACCTGCTTATCCTAAACTGCTTAGTATATGTTGGTTAGTGATCCATCAGTAACCCCCCACGTTGTCCTTGTTGCCCCTGCTTCATCATCGATGACTCAATCAGCGTGATTGACGACCAGAGCCCGACACCTCACATCACATCACGCCCCCTTTTGTTGCTTGACTATGCAGATCTACTATCGAGTGCCAAGGGTGATCCCTCATAACGCACTCCTGATGATAATTCTGTAGTGTAGCTATTCGGTCGTGGTTATCGATGGTGATTTCCTCTTTCACCATTCCCGATACGGCTCTGTCGTTCAACACCTCAAGTGTGAACCTCGAGGGTGGTCCCTCTTACGTTCACCTTGATGATTACATCGAGTGGAATCCTCCGGGGGTGATTCCTCGGGTTTTCCCCTTGACGTCTGGACACACAGTTACCTTGACTTTACTTGAGACCTTGGTGAAAGTCGGGCGGGCCCGGAGAGCACCCGCAAGATGGTTATGTGGCACGGCCGGGCATTCTAGGCCCTTGTCGTAAGTCCACGAGATGGGGCGACGGGGTCACTTTCGATCATGAGTCTCTGCTCGTCTCCGCAAGCTAATAATACACTATGGTTTGGGTATTTGTTCTGAGTTGGCCTTTGGCCTTTACGCACCAACCACCACGTGAGAATAGTTATGGGCCTCGATGTCGTGGTATCAGCCGAAGCTTTGTCAGACGTCCAGTTCAGCACTGCGGCACGGCCTGGTCGGCGCCCCAGTTGAGGTGGCCTGGATCGCCCTGTGCGCAACAATCCGGAGTGCAACGGGCGATGGGCCCAGACCCCGGAGTGCTTAGGATGTAGACCGGCGGGGACCTCTCTGCTGAGCCTAGGTAGGGCTGCGACGTGTTGATCTTCCGAGGCCGGGCATTGACCCCAGAAAGGTGTGTCCGGCCAACATGATCGAGCGTGTTGGAAAATGTGGTGCACCCCTGCAGGGAAGATTATCTATTAATAGTCGTGTCCACGGTAAGGGACGTTCGGACTTATATCCTGATCTTATACAACTACAAATGGATACTTGAGATATGTGGCTCCGGGATTGCTTTCTCGCGGAGAGTCGAGGAAGGATCTCTGGGCATTAATGTTACAACATGTTTGTTAATTAAAATGATATTCTTTACTCTTCTACATGCTGCAAGATGCTTGGAGCTGCTTGAAGATGCTAGTCTTCGATAGGCTAGGCCTTCCCTCTATTTCGGCTTTCTGCAGTTCAGTCTACAGATACAACCCTTCCATTTGAAAGTAATGCATACTTAGTATAGATCTGATGCTTGTGAGTACTTTGGATGAGTACTCACGATTGCTTTGCTACCTTTTTCCCCCTTCCTTCTTTTTCCGGTTGATGCAACCAGATAGTGGACCCTTGGAGCCAGATGCCACCGTCGATGGATGCTACTATGTGGAGGCCGCCGACGACCAGGAGTAGTTAGGAGGTCCCAGGCAGGAGGCCTTGCCTCTTCGATCGTTGTTGCTTTTGTGTTAGCCTTCTTAAGGCATCCTTGTTTAACTTATGTCGGTACTTAGATATTGTTGCTTCCGCTAACTGTCTTGTGTATCGAGCTTGTATTCGAGCCCTCGAGGCCTCTGGCTTGTAATATAAAGCTTGTATTATTTTATTTGTGTCTAGAGTTGTGTTGTAATATCTTCCCGTGAGTCCCTGATCTTGATCATACACATTTGCATGTATGATTAGTGTACGGTCGAATCAGGGGCGTCACAAGTTGGTATCAGAGCCGACTGCCTGTAGGACCCCCCTTTCCAACTCCTTGGCCGAAGTTGAGTCTAGCGTTTGAAAAACGGTTTTACTAACATGGATGTGCGGCTTACGGGCCCACGTCACCATTGGGTGGTATTAGGATCTTTTACTCCTTGTCTATACTCTGGGACTCTAATCTCTCTTCTATTCGGGTTAAATGGTTTTGTTAACTCTAACTCTAGGTTCTCGTAAATACTTTCTCCTGGAGAGCCCCTCACTCCGGATGATTGCTTGGTGCACCAGAAGATTCTGAAGATACTCTCCGATGTTTTACCGAGTCCCTTGTACCCTTCGCAGTTGCGATCCCTACCACCGAAAAATCCTTAGGTGCAACTACCTACATTGTCGTTCATACAGTCATTCCTCGTTGATCTTGTTATTACAAGATACCCTTAATTTCTCCTTATTTGTTCTGAGAATACCTTGTGCCTACTGCCTTGCAGTTCCTTGCCGCATGAATACCCCTACGGATAATTACTCGTTCTTATCGAGTATTCGTTCATCCCTAGTTATCCTTATGCTTCATAAGATACTTTGTGATACAATCCGAGCTTTCGATGACCTCTGCGGCCTATTGCCCTAGAAGGTCTTACCTACCTACACCCTGGTTAATTCCATATGACAAGCAGTATCCATTGATGTCCTTTGTCATTATCATTTTGAGTATTTTTATTTGATATGTTTGTGAGTAGTCACAATCATCAGTTGGTCCTTATAAATTATCATTCTGGCTTAAACGTCTTCCTGAACATGAGCTAGTTCTCGGCCAATCAGATTGCCATTGGTTGTGCCCTAAGTCTATTCAACTTATCCATTCTTGATCAGAGCATTTGCTTCTGATCCCTTGATTTGGGAATCATAATTCCTTTGCGTTTGAGCTTTGAATTAGTCAGTTGTTTCTATAATCTGATTTCTTTGCATGCTTTCTTCTTCTGGCTGAGTATCGATACTCACATCAGATCCCTCATGTACCACCAGATCCTTTGTTGGGTTTTATCCAATAGGGTCCTTCATATTCAGTAACCTTGTGAGCTTCTCCTCGAATACATAATGCCTTTGGTAAATTGTATCCCCTGCTTTTGTCAACCATGCTCTGCTTCCGAGCTTGAGTTATTTATTCCTAAAGTTTGTGGTATGTGTTCCTAAGATGCCCCGATGGGTTGAACCTATGCCTTCCACAAGCTGTGTGAACCCGGAAACTTCTACCGGTCATACTCTACTAGTGTTATGCTAGTTAAAATCTGAACACTATGGCTTTGTCGAAAATGAGAAGTGGATGATAGGTTATGCATTGATGAAGTGGGAGTCGACATTGAGCCTTTGCGTTCAAGCCCATGGACCCGATGCGGAACTTATCATGGAAGCTTCTTGAAATAATAATAATCCCCTTTTGATAAGTTCATCTTGTATCTATGTTTGGTCCTTTGCAACCGTGGTTCCGGCCAGATTGTTCTTCTTTGATCTCAGTTCTCGGACAAGTTAAAGTACTTGTCTTCTGTGGATCTTCTCATCTATCCAACCTTTATCCGGTTCTACCTTCGAGTATTACCCTCTGGTATCTCGAGTATATCATGGAACTATGTAGCTTCTTATGAGTCCTTCATCAACTATTATTTCTCGCTGATTCTAATTTTTCACTGGTTCGGAGTTGTTAGACACTCGAGAATACAGATAACTGATTCGAGTCTACGCTTTCTTTCCATTGTTTTCTTTAATCTTTCTTGTAACCTATCTTATCTGAGCAGTGATAATTCCCTGCTTATGTAAACACCTCGGTGTACAAGCTCTGTCAGTAAGACCTTGTTACTATTGTTGATGACATTCTGGTAGCCATCGATGGACGAGAACTTTGCCTATTGGTCCGCCTCGTTTTAACGAGCAGGAAAATGGTTCTCTTCGACCCTCGCCATTGGTACAAATGTTGTTACCAACATAACTGACAGGCTATCCTCTGACCTGCCTTGCTATCGTGGCCATGCCAATGTTAGCACCCTTCCTGCTTTTAACACACATGGTGGGCCCATAACCCCATAGTTCCACAGGATCGAAACCTGACTCTCCTATACATCCATGTTTTCTAAGTTATTCCTCGCACTTGGCTTCATATGTAAATCATGAGCCATCTTCCTAGTGATCTATTATGGTATCAGACGCAATACTTTCCCATTGCTCTGAACCCTTTCACCCTCTGTTTCAGACATCGAACGATTGTCTATCCGCTTGAAACTTCTTATGGTACCTTCTTGCTCTCGATGACTTTCTTGAATTTCAACACGAGAGATGCATCTATGCCATGTTCACTCAGATAGCCCCCAGGTACCTATCTTGTGCTGAGCTTCGTCCTTCCCGAGTCTTTCCCCCCTTACTCTACCTCCTAAATATCGGGACGAGATTTCTTGTAATGGAGGAGAATTGTGACGCCTGGATAATTAAGCTATAGTAATTCCTGGCTAATGATGCCACGTCATCATGACTACTGTTGTTGAACTCGCGTTGGTTTGAAACCGGATCAAATTTCAAATTCAAATCAAAGTCCAAAATTCAAATTGCCAAACATGAAAACTAAAATGTTCAAAGTGTGGCAAATAATCCCTGGATATTTGTCACGTTGGAACCAACCTCTTTTGGATTCCGAAAGTGCCCATGGAAATTTTTAGTGATCCAGCATCATTTAAAATTAGCCTTTCCAATTTCCATAAATGGTTAGACATCTGCTTTTGGCCTCAAACTTTTTGTGTCTCCTAGAAATGATGGGCTTGATTTATGTGACAAGTCTCGTCTCTAGCAAAACTCATTTAGTTTTACAATTAAATAGAAGACAGAAAAGTTTTGAAAAGAAAAACAAAATTGAATAAAAGGAGAGAAGCCCCACTGCCCCACTGGGCCTCTGGCCCAGCCGGCTAACCCACTAGCCCAGCCCCCCCTCCTCACTCCCTTAAACCCTCACCGTGGGAACC
>NC_041385.1:759615636-759645412 GCF_002162155.2 Triticum dicoccoides
TCCTCCACCTCTTCCTCTCGCCCACCTGATCTGGATCGGGGGGACCCGAGCCCACTGCCTCGCCGTGACCCCCCGACCTTGCCTCTGCCCCAACGGCAGTCGGTGCCCTCGTCGCAGCTCACTTCGTCCGTGTCGCAGCTCGCCGTCGTCCGTGCCCCATCGACCGTCGCCACCTCGCCGGACCACCGCCCCGTCCTCCACCTCCTCGACGGACGCCGACCTCGACCTCTTCCCCGACCAGCCTCCCCGAGCCCACTGTCGTTCCCTATAGCTCCCCGTGAGCTCCCCTTCCTCCACGACCCTCCCTCCTGCGCTTGCCGCTACTAGTAGTCACCACGACCACCGTGCCTCGATCCCGTTCGGTCCGTGCACGTCCACAGCTCATGCGCCCGCCTGTGAATGGCCTCGACTGCGCCGTTCACCGCCTCCGTCGATGCCCCGCTGCTGCGGCGGCCCCGTGCTCCCTCGCCTCGCGCCTCGCCTGCCGTCCCTGTTCCCCGCTGCGGCACTCGCGGCGTCGCCCCACTCCAGCGGTCGCTGCCCCGGCCTGGCCACGCCCCTCCCCGGACGGCGCCATGGCCTCGTCGGCGCTGCTGTTGCCCCGTGCCCTCGCACGAGCGCTCGCCCGTTAACCCGATAGAGCCCGTCGCCCGATTAACCCCCCCTGGGCCACTCACGTTGGGGCCCCACGCCCCTGTTTTCAAAAAAATGTAAAAATATATATTAATAAAATTAATTAATTGATTAACTTAATTAATTAAACCTAATTAGCCTAACCACCTACTTTAGTTAACTAAACTGTTAGAGTAGACTAAAACAGTCAATGACAGGGGGGCACCCCTGTTGACCAGTCAAATGTTGACTGGTCAACTGGGACCCCCTAGGCCCACATGTCACCCTCAGGTACACTGCTATGTACACAGATCTGGGTGCACCTAGCATTTACACATTATTTTCGAATTAAATTAAATTGTAGAATATCTTTAAAACTTTGGAAATTAATAGAAATTAAACCGTAGCTCGGATCGAAAAGATTTGTACATGAAAGTTGCTTAGAATGACGAGACGAATCTAAATATGCGTTCCATTCATCTGTCACATGCCCCTATCATAGCAAACATGCAACCTTTCCCTTCCGTTTCATCTGTCTGAAAATGCCTAACTCTGGGAAAACTTCCCGGATGTAATCACCCTTCGCCGGTATTGTGTAGCACCGCCATAGAACACGTCTAGCTCTGCTTGTTATCCTGTTATGCTCTTGCTTGCTATGTATTTACTATTTTCTCCCCCCTCTTCTCTTCGGTAGACCCCGTGACGGCTGTCGATGCTGCTATGATTGACTACGTCGACAACGACCCCTCCTTCTCGCCTGAGCAACCAGGCAAGCCCCCCTTTGATCATCCTGATATCGTCCATTCTATTCTCTCATGCTTGCATTAGATTTTGCTACTGTTATTGTTTGCTCCTATTCTGATGCATAGCCTGCTTTTGTACCTGTTGTTGTACCTTACCTGCTTATCCTAAACTACTTAGTATAGGTTGGTTAGTGAACCATCAGTGACCCCCACCTTGTCCTTGTTGCCCCTGCTTCATCATCGACGACTCGATCAGCGTGATTGACGAACAGAGCCCGACACATCACATCATATCACGCCCCCTTTTGTTGCTCGACTCTGCAGAGCTACTATCGAGTGCTGAGGGTGATCCCTCATAACGCACTCCTGATGATAGTTCTGTAGTGTAGCTATTCGTTCGTGGTTATCGAGGGTGATTTCCTCTTTCACCATTCCCGATACGGCTCTGTCGTTCAACACCTCAAGTGTGAACCTCGAGGGTGGTCCCTCTTACGTTCACCTTGATGATTACATCGAGTGGAATCCTCCGGGGGTGATTCCTCGGGTTTTCCCCTTGATGTCTGGATACACAGTTACCTTGACTTTACCTAAGACCTTGGTGAAAGTCGGTCGGGCCCGGAGAGCACCCGCAAGATGGTTACGTGGCACGGCCGGGTATTCTAGGCCCTTCTCGTAAGTCCACGAGACGGGTGACGGGGTCACTTTCGATCATGAGTCTCTGCTCGTCTCCGCAAGCTAATAATACACTATGGTTTGGGTATTTGTTTTGAGTTGGCCTTTGGCCTTTACACACCAACTAGCACGTGAGAATAGCTATGGGCCTCAGCGTCGTGGTATTAGCCGAAGCTTTGTCAGACATCTAGTTCAGCATTGCGGCATGGCCTGGTCGGCGCCCAGTGGAGGTGGCCTGGATCGCCCTGTGTGCAACGATCCGGAGTGCAACGGGCGATGGGCCCAGACCCCGGAGTGCTTAGGATGTAGACCGACGGGGACCTATCTGCTGAGCCTAGGTAGGGTTGCGACGTGTTGATCTTCCGAGGCCGGGCATTGACCCCAGAAAGGTGTGTCCGGCCAATGTGATCGAGCGTGTTGGAAAACGTGGTGCACCCCTGCAGGGAAGATTATCTATTAATAGCCGTGTCCACGGTAACGGACGTTCAGACTTATATCCTGATCTTATACAACTACAAATGGATACTTGAGATATGTGGCTCCGGGATTGCTTTCTCGCGGGGAGTCGAGGAAGGATCTCTGGGAATTAATGTTACAACATGTTTGTTAATTAAAATGCTATTATTTACTCTTCTACATGCTGCAAGATGCTTGGAGCTGCTTGAAGATGCTAGTCTTCGATAGGCTAGGCCTTCCCTCTATTCCGGCTTTCTGCAGTTCAGTCCACAGATACAACCCTTGCATTTTATACCAATGCATACTTAGTATAGATCTGATGCTTGCGAGTACTTTGGATGAGTACTCAAGGTTGCTTTGCTACCTTTTCCCCCCTTCCTTCTTTTTCCGGTTGATGCAACCAGATGGTGGACCCTTGGAGCCAGATGCCACCGCCGATGGATGCTACTACGTGGAAGCCGCCGACGACCAGGAGTAGTTAGGAGGTGATGACCCACAAGTATAGGGGATCTATCGTAGTCCTTTCGATAAGTAAGAGTGTCGAACCCAACGAGGAGCAGAAGGAAATGATAAGTGGTTTTCAGCAAGGTATTCTCTGCAAGTACTGAAATAAGTGGTAATAGATAGTTTTGTGATAAGATAAATCATAACGAGCAACAAGTAACAAAAGAAATAAAGTGCAGCAAGGTGGCCCAATCCTTTTTATAGCAAAGGACAAGCCTGGACAAACTCTTATAATAGGAAAAACGCTCCCGAGGACACATGGGAATATCGTCAAGCTAGTTTTCATCACGCTCATATGATTCGCGTTCGGTACTTTGATAATTTGATATGTGGGTGGACCCGTGCTTGGTTGCTGTTCTTACTTGAACAAGCATCCCACTTATGATTAACCTCTATTGCAAGCATCCGCAACTACAACAAAAGTATTAAGGTAAACCTAACCATAGCATGAAACATATGGATCCATATCAGCCCCTTACGAAGCAACGCATAAACTAGGGTTTAAGCTTCTGTCACTCTAGCAACCCATCATCTACTTATTACTTCCCAATGCCTTCCTCTAGGCCCAAATAATGGTGAAGTGTCATGTAGTCAACGTTCACATAACACCACTAGAGGCTAGACAACATACATCTTATCAAAATATCGAACGAATACCAAATTCACATGACTACTAATAGCAAGACTTCTCCCTTGTCCTCGGGAACAAACGTAACTACTCACAAAGCATATTCATGTTCATAATCAGAGGGGTAATAATATGCATAAAGGATCTGAACATATGATCTTCCACCAAACAAACCAACTAGCATCAACTACAAGGAGTAATCAACACTACTAGCAACCTACTAGCACCAATCCCGGACATGGAGACAAGAATTGGATACTATAGATGAACTAGGGTTTGGGGATGAGATGGTGCTGGTGAAGATGTTGATGGAGATTGCCCTCTCCCGATGAGAGGAGCGTTGGTGATGATGATGACGATGATTTCCCCCTCCCGAAGGGAAGTGTCCCCGGCAGAACAGCTCTGTCGGAGCCCTAGATTGGTTCCGCCAAGGTTCCGCCTCGTGGTGGCGGAGTCTCGTCCCGAAAGGTTGCTTGATGTTTTTTTTCTCATCGAAAGACTTCATATAGGAGAATATGGGCGTCGGAGAGCCACCAGGGGGCCCACGAGGTAGGGGGCGCGCCCCAAGGGGGCGCCCCCACCCTCGTGAGCAGGGTGTGGGCCCCCTAGCCTTCATCTTTGGCGATGATTTTTCTTTATTTATTTTAAGATATTCTGTGGAGTTTTAGGACTTTTTGAGTTGCACAGAATAGGTCTCCAATATTTGCTCCTTTTCCAGCCCAGAATTCCAGCTGTCGGCATTCTCCCTCTTCATGTGAACCTTGTAAAATAAGAGAGAATAGCCATAAGTATTGTGACATAACGTGAAATAACAGCCCATAATGCAATAAATATTGATATAAAAGCATGATGCAAAATGGACGTATCAACTCCCCCAAGCTTAGACCTCGCTTGTCCTCAAGCGAAAAGCCGATAACAATAAATATGTCCTCATGTTTAGAGGTAGAGGCGTCGATAAAAATAAAATACGGACATGAAGGCATCATGATTATCTCCATAACAGCAACATATATAGATTTTGTCATATGATTACTTATGTTCAAGTGATGATCTTTTCACAATGCAAAAGTATGAATCAGAAACCTTATTGAGCACCAACAAATCATAACCTCGGTTATTGAAGCAATTACAATTTATCATAACATCGGAAAGAGTCTATGTCAGAGTTTAAAAGCAAGTCCACGTACTCAACTATCACTTAGTCCTTCATAATTGCTAACACTCACGCAATACTTGTGGGTACGGAGTTTTAATCGGACACAAAGAAATATAGGGGCTTATAGTTTTGCCCCACAACCTTTTACCTCAAGGGTAATGTCAACAATAATAATCCATGCTCCCCTACATCTAATTAGATATATATATCATGTTCTTTCCAACATGCTGAGCTTGCCAAAGGATAAAATGAAAAAGGAAAGGTAAAGATCACCGGACTCTTGCATTAAGTAGAGAATAGTAATAAAAGATAGGCCCTTCGCAGAGGGAAGCAGAGGTTGTCATGCGCGTTTAGGGTTGATGCACAAAATATTAATGCAAAAGAACGTCACTTTATATTGCCCCTTGTATGTGGACCTTTATTATGCAGTCTGTCGCTTTTATTACTTCCACAACAAGTTCGTACAAAGCTTATTTTCTCTGCACTAATAAGTCATGCATATTTAGAGAGCAATTTTTATTGCTTGCACTGATGACAACTTACTTGAAGGATCTTACTCAATCCATAGGTAGATATGGTGGACTCTCATGGCAAAACTGGTTTAAGGGTATTTGGAAGCACAAGTAGTATCTCTACTTGGTGTTGAGAATTTGGCTAGCATGAGGGGGAAAGGCAAGCTCAACACGTTAGAGGATCCATGACAACATACTTTATCTCAAATGTAAGAAAACATAACTCATTATGTTGTCTTCCTTGTCCAACCTCAACTCTTTAGCATGTCATATTTTAATGAGTGCTCCCAATCATAAGAGATGTCAATGATAATATATCTATATGTGAAACCTCTCTTTCCCTATTACTTCCTATTAATTGCAACGATGACCAAAGCTATATTTGCCAACTCCCAACAACTTTTAATCATCATACTCTTTTCTATGTGAAGTCATTACTCTCAATAAGATCAATATGAACTATTTGTTTCTTTTTATTCTTTTTCTTCTTTCTATTCACCCAAGATCATGGCAAAATAATCAAGCCCTTGACTCAACACTAATCTTTATTATATAGATAGCTCACGGACTCGATTACATAGAGGGATCATAGAGCAAAACTCAAAACTAGATCATGCCATAAACTTTATTCTACTAGATCAAGATACTACTAATAGGATCGAACTAAGAAAAACGGTAAAGATAGGAGTTGTGATGGTGATATGATACCAGGGCACCTCCCCCAAGCTTGGCAGTTGCCAAGGGGAGTGCCCATACCCATGTGATTATGTCTTTGGAGGTTATGGAGGTGGTGATGATGATGGTGGATAATCGCACATCGAGCGCAAAAGCTCCTCCAACTTGCGGATAATGCCCTTGAGCCCAGCAATATGATCCTTCAACAAAATATTCTCCTTTGTGAGATACTTGTTCTGTATGCGGGCTAACTCAATCATCTTGAAAGCTTCAATCTCTATTGGAGTGAAAAGGTTAGGTAAAGGTTGAGGGGTGTCTTCTTCTTTCACCACCGGAGCTTGAGCCTCAATGGCCTTCTTGATCTCTTCTGGTTCCTCTCTTTTCAACTCTATCTTCAATAGCCAAGCATCCTTGTCTTGGTTGTTGGAGGAGGGAGAAATCCTGGTGCTCTAAATCTGCAATGGAAACAGCTCGAAACGAAAACAGAGGATATTTGCATGATACGGTGGTCAAAACCTTCGGGAGTATATATAATGAATTTTTACCGACCAAAATATGTATCATGCAAGAAAACGGAGTCCGGAGGTCACTCGAGGTGCTCACGAGGTAGGGGGGTGCCCACAGGGGGGTAGGGCGCGCCCTCCACCCTCGTGGAGGCCTCGTGTCCTTCCCGTACTGCCACTTATTTTTCTATTTTTCTAAATATTCTAAAACGGAGAAATATTGCCTTAAAAATTGTTTTGGAGTCGGTTTACTTACCGTACCACATACCTATTCCTTTTCGGAGTCTGAAACGGTCTGGAAAGTGTCCCTTATGTATTCCTCCCGGGTTACGGTTTCAATAATATTGGTTTCAACATTTATGGGATTACCTGAGATGTAATGTTTGATTCTTTGATTGTTTACCACCTTCAGATTTGTGCCTTCAAAGTTGTTGATTTTTATGGCACCGGAACGATAAACCTCCTCGATAACGTAGGGACCTTCCCATTTAGAGAGAAGTTTTCCTGCAAAAAATCTTAAACGAGAGTTGTATAGCAATACATAATCACCTACATTAAACTCACGCTTTTGTACTCTTTTGTCATGCCATCTTTTAAATTTTTCTTTAAACAACTTGGCATTATCATAAGCTTGGGTTCTCCATTTATCAAGTGAGCTAATATCAAATAACCTCTTCTCAGCGGCAAGTTTGAAATCATAGTTGAGCTCTTTAATAGCCCAATATGCCTTATGCTCTAGTTCGAGAGGTAAGTGACATGCTTTTCCATAAACCATTTTATACGGAGACATATCCATAGGATTCTTATATGCAGTTCTATAGGCCCATACTGCATCATCAAGTTTCTTGGACCAATTATTTCTAGACCTATTAATAGTCTTTTGGAAAATTAATTTGAGCTCTCTATTGCTCAATTCTACTTGACCACTAGACTGTGGGTGATATGGAGATGCAATTCTATGATTAATGTCATATTTAGCAAGCATTTTACGGAAAGCACCATGAATAAAGTGTGAACCACCATCAGTCATTAAATATCTAGGGACTCCAAACCTCGGAAAAATAACTTCCTTAAGCATTTTAATAGAAGTGTTATGATCAGCACTACTAGTTGGAATAGCTTCTACCCACTTAGTAACGTAATCAACAACAACTAAAATATGTGTATATCCATTAGAGGCAGGAAAAGGTCCCATATAATCAAAGCCCCAAACATCAAATGGTTTAATAACAAGTGAATAATTCATAGGCATTTCTTGACGTCTACTAATATTACCAATTCTTTGACATTCATCGCAAGACAAAACAAACTTACGGGCATCCTTGAAGAGAGTAGGCCAATAAAAACCAGATTGCAATACGTTATGTGCAGTTCTATCTCCAGTGTGGTGTCCTCCATAAGCTTCGGAGTGACACTTGCGTAGGATTTATTCCTGTTCATGCTCAGGCACACAACGTCTAATAACACCATCAACTCCTTCTTTATAAAGATGTGGGTCATCCCAAAAGTAATGTCGCAAATCATAGAAAAACTTTTTCTTTTGTTGGTATGTGAAGCTAGGTGGTATAAATTTAGCGACAATATAATTAGCATAATCAGCATACCATGGAGTGCTATGAGAAGTGCTTATGACATTTAATTGCTCATCAGGAAAGCTATCATCAATAGGTAGTGGGTCATCAAGAACATTCTCTAACCTAGATAAGTTATCTGCAACGGGGTTCTCAGCTCCTTTTCTATCAACAATATGCAAATCAAATTCTTGCAGCAAGAGAACCCATCTAATAAGTCTAGGTTTTGCATCTTTCTTTTCCATAAGATATTTAATAGCAGCATGATCAGTGTGAATAGTAACTTTAGAATCAACAATATAGGGTCTGAATTTATCACAAGAAAATACAACTGCTAAAAATTCCTTTTCGGTAGTAGCATAATTTCTTTGAGCATTGTCTAGAGTCTTACTAGCATAATGGATGACATTTAATTTCTTATCAACTCTTTTCCCTAGAACAGCACCTACAGCATAATCACTAGCATCACACATAATTTCAAAGGGTAAATTCCAATCAGGTGGCTGAACAACAGGTGCAGAGGCTAATGCTTTCTTAAGTATTTCAAATGCTTCTACACAATCATCATCAAAGACAAATGGTACATCTTTTTGTAATAAATTAGTCAGAGGCCGAGAAATTTTTTAGAAGTCCTTAATGAACCTCCTATAAAATCCAGCGTGACCAAGGAAACTTCTTATACCTTTGATGTCCTTGGGACATGGCATCTTTTCAATAGCATCAACCTTGGCTTTATCAACTTCAATACCTCTTTCAAAAACATTATGCCCCAAGACAATACCTTCATTAACCATAAAGTGGCACTTTTCCCAATTCAAGACAAGATTAGTTTCTTCACATCTCTGCAAAACTCGATTAAGATTGCTCAAGCAATCATCAAAAGAGGAACCATAGACGGAAAAATCGTCCATGAAAACCTCACAAATTTTTTCACAAAAGTCAGAGAATATAGCCATCATGCATCTTTGAAAGGTAGTAGGTGCATTACATAAACCAAAAGGCATACATCTATAAGCAAAAGTACCAAAAGGGCATGTAAAAGTAGTCTTTGATTGATCTTTAGCCGACACAGGTATTTGAGAGAAACCAGAATAACCATCTAGAAAGCAATAATGTGTATGTTTTCATAATATTTCTAGCATTTGATCAATAAAAGGTAAGGGGTAATGATCTTTCTTAGTAGCTTTATTTAATTTGCGGAAATCAATTACCATCCTATAACCTGTGATAATTCTTTGCGGGATCAATTCATCTTTATCATTAGGGACAACAGTAATACCTCCCTTCTTAGGGACACAATGGACAGGACTTACCCACTGACTATCAGACACGGGATAAATTATACCTGCCTCTAGAAGCTTGAGTATTTCTTTTCTTACAATTCTTTCATTTTAGGATTCAAACATCGTTGAGGATCACGAACTGGTTTGGCATCCGCTTCCAAATTTATTTTATGCTGACATAGAGTGGGAGTAATGCCCTTAAGATCATCAAGAGTATATCCAATAGCGGCACGGTGCTTCTTCAGAGTTTTCAATAATCTTTCTTCTTCATGCTCTGAAAGGTTAGCACTAATAATGACAGGATATATTTTCTTTTCATCAAGATAAGCATATTTAAGATTATCAGGCAACGGTTTAAGCTCAAACACGGGATCACCCTTGGGTGGAGGGGGGTCCCCTAGGATTTCAACAAGCAAATTGTGTTGCAGAATAGGTTCCTGTTTAAAGAATACTTCATCTATTTCTCTTCTTTCATTCATGAACATATCATTTTCATGGTCTAGCAAATATTGTTCTGAAGAATCACTAGGAGGTACGGCAATAGAAGCAAGACCAATAATTTCATCCTTACTAGGCAATTCTTCCTCACGATGTTGTTTACTAAATTTAGAGAAATTAAACTCATGAATCATATCATCCAAGCCAATAGTAACAACATTCTTTTCGCAATCTATCTTAGCATTAACAGTATTCAAGAAGGGTCTACCAAATATAATGGGACAAAAGCTATCTTGTGGGGAACTGAGAACAAGAAAATCAGCAGGATATTTAGTTTTCCCACACAAGACTTCAACATCTCTAACAATTCCCACTGGTGAAATAGTATCTCTATTGGCAAGTTTAATTGTGACATCAATTTCTTCTAACTCAGCAGGTGCAATTTCATGCTTAATTTCTTTATATAAATCATAAGGTATAACACTAGCACTAGCACCCATATCGCATAAGCCATGATAACACTGATCTCCTATTTTAACAGAAATAATAGGCACACCTACCACAGGTCTATGTTTATCTTTATCACAAGGTTTAGCAATTCTACCAGTTTCACCACAGAATTGAATAACATGCCCATCAATATTATCAGAAAAGAGATCTTTAACAATAGCAATATTAGGTTCTACTTTGATTTGCTCAGGAGGTGTATAAGTTCTAATATTGCTTTTACGAACAACAGTTGAAGCTTTAGCATGATCCTTCATTCTAACAGGGAAAGGTGGTTTCTCAACATAAGAAGTGGGAACAATAGGATCATTATAAGTGGCAGTCTTTTCTTCAACTTTAATAGGTGCAGCTACTTTGACTTCTATGGGAGGATGATATTTAAACCACTTCTCCTTGGGGAGATCAACATAGGTAGCAAAAGATTCACAGAAAGAAGCTACTATCTCAGAGTCAAGTCCATATTTAGTGCTAAACTTACGGAAAATATCGGTATCCATAAAAGATTTAACACAATCAAACTTAGGTGTCATACCTGACTCCTTACCTTCGTCGAGATCCCAATCTTCAGAGTTGCGTTTAATTCTATCCAATAAATTCCATTTAAATTCAATAGTCTTCATCATGAAAGAGCCAGCACAAGAAGTATCGAGCATGATGCGATTGTTATCAGAAAGCCGAGCATAAAAACTTTGAATAATTATTTCTCTTGGGAGCTCATGATTGGGGCATGAATATAACATTGATTTAAGCCTCCCCCAAGCTTGAGAGATGCTTTCTCCTTCGCGAGGCCAAAAATTATATATATAATTGCGATCACGATGAACAAGAGCATAGGGTAATACTTTTGATGAAATTCCAATTTCAATCTTTTATAGTTCCATGATCTCGTATCATCACATAGCATGTACCATGTTAATGCGTCTCCCTTCAAAGATAAAGGGAAGACCTTCTTCTTAACAACATCATCGGGTATGCCTGCAAGCTTAAATAATCCACAAACTTCATCCACATAGAGTAGATGTTCATCAGGATGCTTTGTTCCATCTCCTGTAAAAGTGTTAGCTAGCAGTTTTTCCATCATACCCGAAGGAATTTCAAAAGGAGTTTCATTTTCAATAGGTTCAGTAGGTTGAGGAGCAACTCTTTGCTCTACTGGATGGGGTGAAGATACCCCGAACAAGCCCCTCAGAGAATCACTTTTCATAGTAACAAGTGACAAAAAATTTCAGCACACTATATAAATTTTTCCTTACCAAATTCCACCTACCAAAGGTGCTACACTCCCCGGCAACAGCGCCAGAAAAGAGTCTTGATGGCCCACAAGTATAGGGGATCTATCGTAGTCCTTTCGATAAGTAAGAGTGTCGAACCCAACAAGGAGCAGAAGGAAATGATAAGCGGTTTTCAGCAAGGTATTCTCTGCAAGTACTGAAATAAGTAGTAACAGATAATTTTGTGATAAGATAAATCGTAACGAGCAACAATCAAAAAAGTAAATAAAGTACAGCAAGGTGGCCCAATCCTTTTTATAGCAAAGGACAAGCCTGGACAAACTCTTATAATAGGAAAAACGCTCCCGAGGACACATGGGAATATCGTCAAGCTAGTTTTCATCACGCTCATATGATTCGTGTTCGGTACTTTGATAATTTGATATGTGGGTGGACCGGTGCTTGGGTGCTGTTCTTACTTGAACAAGCATCCCACTTATGATTAACCTCTATTGCAAGAATCCACAACTACAATAAAAGTATTAAGGTAAACCTAACCATAGCATGAAACATATAGATCCAAATCAGCCCCTTACGAAGCAACGCATAAACTAGGGTTTAAGCTTCTGTCACTCTAGCAACCCATCATCTACTTATTACTTCCCAATGCCTTCCTCTAGGCCCAAATAATGGTGAAGTGTTATGTAGTCGACGTTCACATAACACCACTAGAGGCTAGACAACATACATCTTATCAAAATATCGAACGAATACCAAATTAACATGACTACTAATAGCAAGACTTCTCCCTTGTCCTCAGGAACAAACATAACTACTCACAAACCATATTCATGTTCCTAATCAGAGGGGTAATAATATGCATAAAGGATCTGAACATATGATCTTCCACCAAATAAACCAACTAGCATCAACTACAAGGAGTAATCAACACTACTAGCAACCTACTAGCACCAATCCCGGACTTGGAGACAAGAATTGGATACAAGAGATGAACTAGGGTTTGGGGATGAGATGGTGCTAGTGAAGATGTTGATGGAAATTGCCCTCTCCTGATGAGAGGAGCGTTGGTGATGATGATGACGATGATTTCCCCCTCCCGGAGGGAAGTGTCCCCGGCAGAACAGCTCTGCCGGAGCCCTAGATTGGTTCCGCCAAGGTTCCGCCTCGTGGCGGTGGAGTCTTGTCCCGAAAGGTTGCTTGATGTTTTTTTCTCATCGAAAGACTTCATATAGGAGAAGATGGGCGTCGGAGAGCCACCAGGGGGCCCACGAGGTAGGGGGAGCGCCCCAGGGGGGGCGCCCACCACCCTCGTGAGCAGGGTGTGGGCCCCTTGGCCTTCATCTTTGGCGACGATTTTTCTTTATTTATTTTAAGATATTCCGTGGAGTTTCAGGACTTTTTGAGTTGCACAGAATAGGTCTCCAATATTTGCTCCTTTTCCAGCCCAGAATTCTAGCTGCCGGCATTCTCCCTCTTCATGTGAACCTTGTAAAATAAGAGAGAATAGCCATAAGTATTGTGACATAACGTGAAATAACAACCCATAATGCAATAAATATTGATATAAAAGCATGATGCAAAATGGACGTATCAGGAGGTCCCATGCACGAGGCCTTGCCTCTTTGATCGTTGTTGCTTTTGTGTTAGCCTTCTTAAGGCATCCTTGTTTAACTTTTGTTGGTACTCAGATATTGTTTCTTCTGCTGACTCTCTTGTGTATCAAGCTTGTATTCGAGCCCTCGATGCCCTTGGCTTGTAATATAAAGCTTGTATTATTTTATTTGTGTCTGGAGTTGTGTTGTGATATCTTCCCGTGATTCTCTGATCTTGATCGTACACATTTGCGTGTATGATTAGTGTACGGTCGAATCGGGGCGTCACATACGGAAACTACTTCTCTCAATGTGAATAAGAATCGTACGCGTGTTGTCAATAACTATTTCAAGCAATGTGGTCGGTTTGATTTGGGGTTTAATGGACCGGCTTATACTTGGACAAATAGGCGGTTCTCCTTTAGAACTATCTTCGAAAGGCTTGATCGTTGTCTTGCCAATGCAGAATGGTGTGTTATGTTTCCTAATACTAATGTTTTCAATTTCAATCATTCATTCACTGAGTGATCATGCGCCTCCACTGATTCTTAGTTTAGTAGACCTAAACTACACTTTAAATTTGAAAATTGGTGGACTTTTGAGGAAGATTTCTAGGGCATTGCTAAAAATGCTTGGGCCTCCTAGGTTAATAGACCATTCCATGCCAGAACCAATAACCTTGCAGGGACTTTGAAAATGTGGTGCAAAAAGAAAAATCTTTTTACAACATCAACTTGATTGTATTCAGGATCAGATCAATGAGATTTAAATGAAGTCAATGCATCTCCAAGACTATTCCCTTCAGGCAAGCCTAGTTGCCCAATATGAAGGTAATTTGACCAAGCTCATTGAATTCTATAGGCAACGTGCAAAAAAACACTGGGCTACCAAAGGTGACAGGAACACATCCTTCTTTCACAATGTTGTTCAAAAGCGTAAGCGTCAAAATTGCATAGTTTCTATTAAGGACACTCATGGTAATAATTTGTTTGATCTGGATGATATTGCCAAGGAGTTTGTTAATTATTTTAGAACTATTTTTCGCTCCTCTTCTACTAATAATGACAGGCCCAACTTGGATACTACTTTGCCGCAAGATACAAACGACTTCACCTACTCGATCCCTGATAAACATGAGATATGGGAAATTCTCAAAGGCATGAAGAAGAATGCCTCTCCTGGACCCGATGGATTCAATGTGGGCTTCTACCTTTCGGCTTGGAGTTGGATAGAAGATGATCTGACCAATTTGGTAAGAAATTTGTTCTGCCTCATCTCAATGATACTCAAATTGCCCTCATTCCTAAGAAACTTGCTTCGCATCTGCCTTCTGACTTTCGGACCATAAGTTTGTGTAATGTTGTTTACAAAATCATTGCTAAATCTTTAGCCAATAGGTTGAAAGGACATTTGCTTGATTACATTCACCCCTCTCAGCAAGCTTTCATTGAAGGTAGGCGCATAAGAAATAATATTATTGTCGCCCAAGAAATTGCCCACTCATTCTCTCTTGCTTCTTGGAAGAGCCTTGATTTTATGCTGAAAATTGACCTTGCCAAAGCTTTTGATAGAACTGAGTGGAACTTCCTTGTCTCGACTCTTGCTCGTAAAGGTCTCCATAGCCATTTCATAAAACTTGTTCATGCATGCATTTCATCCCCAATGTTTTCCGTGATCATTAAGGCCAATCTTTTGCAAAATTCAATAGTTCCAGAGGCATTAGACAGGGATGTCCTTTGTCACCATATCTTTTTGTCCTTGTAGTAAATGAGTTATCTCTTATGTTACAGGATGCCTTGCAAGCTAATCACCTCACAAGTATTTTGCTTGGACCAAATTGCCCTCCTATTCACTCTTTGATGTTTGCAGATGACCTGATTGTTTGTGGCAAAGCTAATGTGCAGGAAGCTAATACTATTTTACAACTTTTAGACCGTTTTTGTTGTGATTCAGGCCAAACTCCAAACTGGAGTAAATCTGGTATCTTATTCAGCAATAATGTTACGATGCAGGTTAAACAAGATATTAAGAGAATCTTTCCAGCTCCAGACATCGACAGTTCTTTTGTCCATTTAGGCCATCCACTTGTTTTGCCTTCTAAAGATAGATCAACTACTTAATTATAACTTTGTTTATGATAAATTCAAGTCCAAACTTAGCACATATAAAGCCAACAGACTCTCTCATGCGGCAAGACTAACTCTCATAAAATCCATTTTCTCTTCCATTCCTGTATACTACATGTCCAACATACTTTTTTCAAAAAAGTTCCTTGCTAAACTAACAACAATCATTAGGAACTTTTGGTGGACAGGTATTCAAGATGACCAGACTACTAGAATATTGTGCCTTAGGGCATGGGCTGATGTATGTATTGAGAAGAAAATTGGTGGTCTTGGTGTTAGAAATTTGCAGGCAATCAACCAAGGACTTTGAAAGGATCGATATGGTTGACTAGAGGGGGGTGAATAGGCAACTAACAATTTTTTAAACTTTTCTTTAACAAATTAAAACTTGCAATGAAATAGGTTGTCTAGATGTGCAACTACGTGGACAACCTATATGATGCAAAGACAATAAGCACACAAGCAAGCAATGGATAGAACTCAAGTAAGCTTGCAAAAGTAAAGGGATAAGATAACCAAGAGTGGAGCCGGTGGAGACGAGGATGTGTTACCGAAGTTCCTTCCTTTTAAAGGGAAGTACGTCTCCGTTAGAGCGGTGTGGGGGCACAATGCTCCCCAAGAAGCCACTAGGGCCACCGTAATCTCCTCACGCCCTCACACAATGCGAGATGCCGTGATTCCACTATTGGAGCCCTTGAAGGCGGCAACCGGACCTTTACAAACAAGATTGGGGCAATCTCCACAACACTTGGAGGCTCCCAACAACACCACGAAGCTTCACACAATGGAGTATGGCTTCGAGGTGACCTCAACCGTCTAGGGTGCTCAACACCCAAGAGTAACAAGATCCGCTAGGGATAAGTGGGGGGAATCAAATTTCTCTTGGTGGAAGTGTAGATCTGGGCCTTCTCAACCAATCCCGAGCAAATCAACAAGTTTGATTGGCTAGGGAGAGAGATCGGGCAAAAATGGAGCTTGGAGCAACAATGGAGCTTTGGGGGAAAGAGGTAGGTCAACTTTGGGGAAGAAGACCCCTTTATATAGTGGGAAGAACAATCCAACCGTTATCCCACTCACCAGCCCTGCACAGAGCGGTACTACCGCTGGAGAAGGGCGGTACTACCGCTCCGGGCGGTACTACCGCTCGACCCAGCGGTACTGCCGCGCTGCCTGGGGCCCTGACCCCAGGGCGGTACTACCGCCAGGGAAGAGCGGTACTACCGCTTCGGGCGGTACTACCACTTAGACCCAGCGGTACTGCCGCGCTGCCCAGGGCCCTGTCACCAGGGTGGTACTACCGCTAGGGAAGGGCGGTACTACCGCTTAGAGCGGTACTACCGCCCCTACTACCTCCCTTAGTGCCGCAAAACCCGACACGAAAAATTCGTTCGAGAATCGAGGCGGAAGTAGCCCAGACGCACAGCGGTACTACGGCCGAAACACCCAAGCGGTACTACCGCTCTGAGAGCGGTACTACCGCTTGGAGCGGTACTACCGCTCTGAGAGCGGTACTACCGCTGTGGAGTTCCGGCGGTACTACCGCTGTGGACGCGGTACTACCGCTAGGGCAAAGCAGAGCATAGTAAGGGGAAAACAGCAGCTCCAGAGATGCGGAAGGAAAGACGACGGGTGTGATAATGATGTGTACGTGTGATTCCACCCAAGTCTTACCAAAACGGATCCCCTCTTGATAGTATGGTGACTCCTACGAAACTAGTCCACCAACAACGAAATGAAGGAGCTACACCGTCTTGAATTACAACACCGAGGGGAGGAAATCGTCTCGTGCCAATGGATGAATCTCTGAAAGAACTAACGCACACGATTAGTCCACACAAGCATTGTCATCAATCACCAAAACATATTGGGAATAAATATGCCCTTACAATCTCCCCCTTTTTGGTGGATTGATGACAATACGGGATTTGCACAATATGAAAGATATAGGATAAGCGCAAAAGTACAACCGTCCTAAAATGTAGAAGGGATCCCCCTGGATGTGTGCTACCTAGAAAAGTGCTTTGGACTGCACGGCACAGATGCCAGGATCAATGCTCCCCCTACATTTTAGAGACCAACTTACCTAAGCAAGATACGAGAGCAACATATATATAACAAGATAAGCATGGAACTCATAAGCTAGATAGACATAGATAAAGATACGAAGAGATAAGGTAGCATATGTCTCACACCATATGACTCGAGCTTAGGTCTTACTGACAGAACCAGAACTTAGGTCTCACAGACACAAACCAAATAAAACAACAAGCGAAAGCACAAACACAAACGACGGAAGACACAAAATGCAAATCCCTAAACTCTCTCCCCCTTTGGCATCGAGACACCAAAAAGGAGAGGGAGTGATGCTACGGCTCCAGGTAAAGGTAAACGACGGACACCCATCAGATCTCAGAGGGATCATCTGCGGTGCCATCATCAGCCGGGAAGTGCTCAGCATCAGAATCAGCCCAGGGGCAGTGCTGCTGAATCCACTCCTCCTCCTCGGTAAGCTGATCCTCAGAACCACTAATCACAATAGCACCCATCTGACGCATGAGCTCCTTGTGGCGACCTCGGGCCTTCTTCTCAGCCACATGAGTCATGTACTGACTGTGAGACTCCATGCAGAACAGCTTCTTCACCTTCATCTTGAGCTTCTTGGCCCAAGAGGGCTCTGCCTCAGAAGGCACGTAGTCATCATCTTCATCCTCAGCCTCAGCCCCAAACTCCTCCTCGGTCTCCATGGCAGCAGCAGATGAAGGAACTCCAGTCCTAGGGGCCTGAGTGCCCCAGTTATCCTTCTTCCTCAGACGCTTGACATCGTGAGAAACCAAGTCTCCAATCTCCAGCACCACCTTGGGATAGACACGATCGCAGGCCTTCTCAATGAGCAGCATAATGAACGGACCATAAATCGGGCACTTGCGCTCGGAGATAGCAGAAACCAGCTCAGACCACATAACATGAGAGATATCCAAGGACTCTTCGGTTCTCTGCCCCTTCTCCCGCTGACAGAAGAGAAGCATGTCCACGAGATAAGAGTGAACCTGGTCTAGATTCTCGATGCGAGGGAAAAGAGTTTCTCTGAAGATACGGTGAAGAATGTCTAGATAGGCAGGTAGCTCATAGGTCTCCTTCTTTGTCTCATGGTTGATCCTCAGAGTGCAGTAGGGCCATAGAGCTTGCTTGTGAGTGGCATTGGCTCGACGGTGGGGGCGAAAGCCGACAGCAAACTCAAGTCCAAGATCTTCCACCCCAATCAACTGCATGAAAGCTTTCCACTTGACTGACAGCAACTTGCCATTTGTCATCCAAGTCAGAGTCCTGTCCTCATCGGTCCCAAGGTGAACCGTGGCATAGAATTGGGCCACAATATCAGCATCATAGTCCTTGTTGAATTGCATGATCCCGAGAATGTTCAGCTGAGTGCACATCTGAAGAGCTTCACCAAAGTAGCCAGGATCATTCTCCATATGCTCGGTGTCGATGGAGTGCACGTTGACATAGAGATTCTTCTTGGCTTTGAGGACATCAAAATAGATGGCAAACTGGAACTTGTTCCAGAACAGACGGTTGACCAAAGTGGGATCTTGGTCGACCTCATACGGGTTGCGGCGGCGCCTTGCCCAGAACTCCTTGGGCGGCATTTCTGGCACGGTTTTGCTTGGCTTTGGCTTGACCCCAGGCTTCTTCTGTAGTTGGGGAGGAGGTGGAGCACTAGAAGATCCTCCGGTAGGCTTAGTGGGCTCAGTGGTGCGGTAGCGCTTGGACGAGGCACGGCCGGGGTTGACACGACGAGCCTGATGCTCAGGAACCTCATCACCTGGAACCACACACACAAACACGCAAACAACCAGAAAGAACAAGCGTAAGCCACAAACACGAACAAAGAGATCACTGAGAGGTTGGAGGATGATGGAACTGGGTAGAGGGCGGTAGTACCGTGACCCTTGAGTGGTAGTACCGCTCTGGGAGAGCGGTAGTACCGCTCGAGGCGGGGAAACAGCAGTTTCCAACTACCGTGGTCAGATCCGGTACTACCATCCTACCAAACTCAAAAATACTCCAACCAAACACTAATCCAAACAGTCTAGAAGCATTCTCCATCCTACTCAAGCCTAGATCTGGACAAAAATCTAGAGATGCAACTGCTATTGCCCCAAGAACGCTAGATTGGAAATCTAGACAAAAGGAAACAGGGAATGGGGGCAATACCGGCATCCATGGCAAGAGGACAAGGTGGGGATCGATTCCACCGAAGGAAACGGAGAGGAGCGCCCCGGAGAGGGAGATCCGCCGGAGCCCTCCCGCGGCGCCGGTTGCTGAAGAGAGAGACGAACAGGGCGAAGGGGTGAGCGAATGGGTGTGGGGGAGAAGAAACTCCCCTTGCCCCCGATATAACCCCCAGCCCGCGCCTCACAGCGGTAGTACCGCTCTGGAGGGCGGTAGTACCGCTGGGAGCGGTAGTACCGCTCTGGAGGGCGGTAGTACCGCTTCAGCAACCACGCTGCTTCTAGACCAACGGCTAACGCTCAAAAAGAAACGAAAAGCAAAGCCAAAAGAACGAAAGGACCGACGCGACAACACACACACACACACAACAGACCAAAAACAACTCAAACACAAACAACCACACGAAATAGAGCAAGCTCTGGCCTCTCTCAGGAGAGGGTGGTGGCCGGAGCCACCTATGTTTGAGTCAAATGGTATGGCACCGCGAAGAATTATCCTTGGGCCCATGACCAAAACTCGTCTTTGAAGCACAAGTACCATCAAAAATGGCTATTGTGAAAGAGTTGATCGTTTTATGCATAATGGGGGGAGGGAAAGTTCATTGAGAGAACAACACTCCCCCTATGTCCATGCCTACATCTAAGAAAGATACAAAGTTGAGTGGGGTGGGGTGTGCCAGGGTTCAAGTCACATTGCTCGAATCAATGATATTTAGCTCATGCCTTAACTCGCGAAATCTTGCTTCATCCAAGGGCTTCGTGAAAATATCTGCAAGGTTATCATGAGTGCTGACATACTTGAGCTCGATCTCTCCTCGCCTAATGTGATCCCGGATGAAGTGATACCGAATCTCAATGTGCTTCGTCTTGAAGTGTTGCACCGGGTTGAGAGAAATCTTGATGGCACTTTCGTTGTCACACCAAAGAGGCACTTTGTCACAAATGACACCGTATTCCTTTAAAGTTTGCCTCATCCACAAGAGTTGTGCACAACAACTACCGGCCGCCACATATTCTGCTTCGGTGGACGAGAGAGACACACAACTTTGCTTTTTGGAAGACCAACTCACCAAAGAGCACCCAAGAAACTGGCACCCTCCGGAAGTGGACTTCCTATCCACTTTGTCTCCCGCCCAATCGGAATCCGTAAACCCTTCAAGCTTGAAGTTTGCCCCTCTTGGGTACCATAAGCCAAAGTTTGGGGTATGAGCCAAATATCGAAATATTTGCTTGACCGCCACATAGTGACTTTCCTTCGGTGCAGCTTGAAACCATGCACACATCCCCACACTCAACATGATATCTGGTCTAGATGCACAAAGGTAAAGCAAGGAGCCAATCATGGAGCGATATACATTTTGATCCACCGCTTTACCATTGGGATCAATGTCAAGTTGGCACTTGGTGGGCATTGGAGTAGAAGCCGGCTTGACATCACTTAACTTGAATCTCTTGAGCATGTCTTGAGTGTATTTGGCTTGGTTGATGAAGGTTCCTTCTCTTCTTTGTTTGATGTCAAAGCCAAGGAAGAACTTCAACTCTCCCATCGAAGACATTCTTGAACTTGGAGGTCATGAGAGCGGCAAATTCCTCATTGAAAGCTTTGTTAGGAGAACCAAAGATAATGTCATCAACATATAGTTGGCATACAAACAACTCCCCTTTGACCTTCTTAGTAAAAAGAGTGGGATTGATTTGTCCTACTTCAAATCCACGATCTTGTAACAACTCGGTAAGGTGGTCATACCACGCACGTGGGGCTTGTTTAAGGCCATAGAGTGCCTTATCGAGTTGATACACATGATCCGGGAAGTAGGGGTCCTCGAACCCAGGGGGTTGCTTGACATAAATCAACTCATTAATGGGACCATTAAGAAAAGCACTTTTCACATCCATTTGTTGCAACTTAAAGTTGTGATGGGAAGCATAAGCAATCAACAAACGAATGGATTCAAGACGAGCAACGGGAGCAAAGGTTTCACCGTAGTCGATACCCTCGACTTGGGAGTAGCCTTGTGCTACCAATCTTGCCTTGTTGAGAATGATGTTCCCATGAGCATCTTGCTTGTTCTTGAAGATCCACTTTGTTCCAATGACGTTGTGGTTCCCCGAAGGTCTTGGCACCAATCTCCACACCTTTTTGTATTCGAAGTTGTTGAGTTCTTCATGCATGGCATTGAGCCAATCCGAGTCTTCGAGCGCCTCATAGACCTTATGGGGTTCAACACAAGAGACAAACGCATGATGTTCACAATAGTTTGCTAACTGTCTACGAGTGCTTACCCCCTTTCTTAGGCTTCCAACCACATTCTCCATGAGATGACCTTTGGTGGTGAGTTTGGAAGCAATCTTCGCGGCACGACGCTCCAATTCCTCCTCGGATGTCGAAGGAGGAGGGTTCACTTGATCATCTTGAGCGTCGTCATGAGCTTGTTCTTGATCTTGAGCTTGCTCATGATCTTGAACTTGCTCGAGGGGAAGAACTTGACCTTGGGCATCATGTGGAGGTTCATCACCATCTTGTGATTGATCTTGCCCTTGGTCTTGTTCCTTAGGTTGAGGGCCTTCACTTTGTTCTTCGGAAGCGTGTGGGTCTTGGGGAGGTGATGGCTCCACTTGAGTGGAGCATTTTCCTTCTCCTTCGGCCACAAGGGGTTCCTCAATGGGTAGGATATGACCAATACCCATTCTTCTTATGGCTTGGGAGGAATTTCATCACCTACATCACAAGTACCACTTTGCTCCACTTGGGAGCCATTATTTTCATCAAACTCTACGTTACACGTCTCCTCAATGAGTCCGTTGGACTTGTTGAGAACACGGTAAGCATGAGAGTTTGTAGCATAACCAACAAATATGCCCTCATGAGCTCTAGCTTCGAATTTAGACAAACGAACACCTTTCTTGAGAATGAAACACTTACACCCGAACACCCGAAAGTATTTGAGGTTAGGCTTGTTCCCGGTGAGTATCTCATACGGAGTCTTGTTCAAGCCTTTGCGGAGATAGAGCCGATTGGATGCATGACAAGCTGTGTTGATGGCTTCGGCCCAGAAGTTGTATGGAGACTTCAACTCCGCCATCATGGTTCTTGCCGCATCCATCAACGTCCGGTTCTTCCTCTCTGCAACACCATTTTGTTGAGGGGTATATGGTGCAGAATATTGATGCTTGATCCCTTCATCACTAAGAAACTCATCCAAGGTGTAGTTCTTGAACTCGGTGCCGTTGTCACTTCTTATTGTCAAGATCTTTGCATCGTGTTGACGTTGAGCTTCATTTGCAAAGTCGATGATGGTTTGTTGAGTCTCACTCTTCCTCTTGAAGAAGTATACCCAAGTGTATCTTGAATAATCATCCACTATCACCAAGCAATACTTTCTACCCCCAAGACTATCAAAGGATGGGGGCCCAAAGAGGTCCATGTGGAGGAGCTCCAAGGGTCTCTTCGAGTAGATGATAGTCGTGGGAGGGTGAGCCGTCTCATGAAGCTTTCCTTCGATACAAGCACTGCAAACACGATCTTTGGCAAAACTAACATTCGTTAGTCCATGGACATGGTCCCCCTTGAGAAGACTTTGCAAAGATCTCATATTGACGTGGGCTAAACGGCGATGCCAAAGCCATCCCACATCAACTTTAGCCATTAGGCATGTCGCGGTCTTAGTGGGTTGCTCCGAGAAGTTAACCACATAGAGACCGTTCTCGACATGCCCAACAAAGGCTACTTTAAGAGTCTTGCTCCACAAGAGGGCTAAGGTATCAATATCAAAGAAGGTGGCAAAACCCATGAGTGCGAGTTGACGAACGGAAAGTAAATTGAACGCAAGGGACTCAACAAGCATGACTTTATCGATCGTTAGATCATGAGAAATGACAACCTTGCCAAGACCCAATACCTTAGAATGTGAGGCATCACCCCATTCGACATTGGTGGGCATAGATGGGATATTGTGCATGTCCACCACCAAGTCCTTGCTCACGGTCATATGATTTGCTGCTCCACTATCGAGCAACCATGATCCCCCACCGGAAGCAAACACCTACAAGAGATCAATGCTTGGTTTTAGGTACCGATTGAGTAATGGGTCCTTTGATGTTAGTAACAAGGGTCTTAGGAACCCAAATAGACCATTCAATGTACTCATAAGGAGAACCAACAAATTTAGCATAAACATGTCCATCACTAGCATGGCACAACACGTAAGAGGGGTTAAAGTCGACGGCTTTGTTGGGAGAGATGGCGTTGCGCTCTTTGGCTTCACCACTCTTCCCATTGTTCTTCTTCTCCTTAGGAGCACCTTCTCCCTCCTCCAGAAAGGTTTGCGTGAGCGGAGGAGGTCGATTGGTCTTGCTCTTCTTCTCCTTTTTCTTCTTCTTGTTCTTGGACTTGGGTGCGAACCCAACTCTCTCCTTGCCCACAACTTCCTTTTGATTGCTCAAAAGGTCATTTAGGTTCTTCTAGCCTTGTATGCATGACACAAGACCTTTCTCGAGTTGTTCCTTTAACTTGGCATTTTCCTCCACAAGATGCACATGCTCACAACATGGGTTAGTAGCATTTGCATTATCAATTAAGACCATGTGAGGAAATGTGGCCTTTTCCTTGGTTAGCTTAACTTGGAGTTGAGCATGAGACTCCTTGAGAGTGGCATGAGCACCTTTCAAGACCTTGTGGGCCTTGTCAAGTACATAAAACTCCTCCGTGAGTCTAACATGATCAACCCCAAGTTTAGCCTTCTCGGAAGCTAGAACACGAGACACAACAAGAGCATGATCAAGATCTTTCTTTAGTTTAGCATGACCATCGTTGTGTGACTCCTCAAGAGCCAAACGATGCCCACGCTCTTCCTCAAGAGCATTAGAGAGATCCGATATCTCATCGGCATAGTCACGACTATGGCTTTCCATCTTAGTGATGGTTTCTTCATGAGCCTCGATCATGTCATTGGCTTCACCAAGTTGTTCCAAGAGAGCAACAAAGTGCTTCTTGGATTTGCCCTTGAGCTTACTCATGAAGGACTCAAATTCATTGATCTCCCCATTAGACCCCTTACCATTATCAAAGTCATCCCTTGAAGGAGGGTTAGGAATAATGGTGGTTTTGATGTTGGGGGTTACCTTGTTGGTGGCCTTAGCCATGAGGCACTTGGCGGTGATGTTCTCGTTAGGTGCATCGAAGAGAGACACCCGAGGAGTTGAGACAATGGCAACGGATGCCATGGCCATTGTTTCACCATCTTCATCATCATCGTCATCCTCACGGTATTCTTCTTGAACCACCAACCCGCGAGAAGGAGTCTTCTTGGTGAAGTTGTTCTTGTTGGGGAAGGACTTGGCTTTGTCTTTTCGAATGAACTTGCCATCATTGTCTTCCCGCTTCTCGTACGGACAATCCGCAACGAAATGGCTGACATTGCCACAGTTGAAACAAGTTCTAACTCGTTGCTTCCCCTTGAGGCCACTTGAGTTGTTCTTGTTGAAGTTGGGTCTTGTAGTCTTCTTACTCCAAAACTGTATTGAGGCAAGGGCCATGTGCTCATGATAGTCATACTTCGTGTCCTCGGGGTTGCTCTCCTCATCTTCCTCTTCTTCTTGTTCTTCCACACTAACCTTGGCCTTAAAGGCAAGATTGGGCTTCTTTGCCCTTTGGGAACGGAGCACCGCATTGTCGGCGGTCTTATCCAAGATGTTCATTCCAACAAACTCATCCAACACTTCACCAGAGGTCATGGAGTGGAAGTCCGGTCTTTGGCGGATGACGGAGGACATGGCCTTGTTGTAGGGCATCATGGCCTTGAGGAACTTGCGCTTGATCCAGTTGTCATCCGTGTCCTTACTCCCATGATCTCGGAGTGCGACCGCAAGTTTGGTCACTCTTCGAAAGAGCTCACGAGGTTCTTCATCCTCTTTCATTGCAAACTCACCGGCTTCATCTTGCACCACTTCATAGTTGGAGCGTTGAATGCTAGCACTTCCTCTATACATACGCTCGACACACTTCCATGCTTCTTTAGCCATGACATGAGGTCGAAGATGAGGGAGATCTTCGGGAAGGATAGCATCTTGGATGATGAAGAGAGCACTCTCATTGAATTGATTGTCCACTTCTTCTCGAGGGGTTAAGTTGCTTGGATCATGAGGATAGAAACCTTCTTCAATAATTCTCCAAAGGTTAGTATTCACATGTTTTAAATGACGCTTGAAGTGATAAACCCAAGAATCATAATCTTCATTTTTCACATATTTAGGAGGAGGACCGGCATGATTCAAATGAGTAGAGGGGATCGGTCCTCTATACACCGAGGGTTCCACATGGGCAAAGATGCCGGTGCCATTTCTACCACTAGTAGATGGACTCTTTTCATTGTTAGCTTCCCCCTTATCGGAGTTAGCATCCGTCACCTTGTTAGTGGGATCACCCACTTTCATTGGTGAGGTAGATAGTTTAAGTCCCTCTAGAAATTCAGTAAACATGCTTTTAACCTTGACAGTCATGGAGGTTTTCAATCTGTCTAAAGCCACATTGAATTCCTCACGTGAGATCGAGGTTCCCCCTTCGGCCAAAGACGAGATGGGATTCACACCGGAGTGTTCCTCTACACCGTCGTTGACGTCAACCATACTCTTCGGACGGCAAAGTCCTTAATAAAGAGACGAGGCTCTGATACCAATTGAAAGGATCGATATGGTTGACTAGAGGGGCGGTGAATAGGCAACTAACAATTTTTTAAACTTTTCTTTAACAAATTAAAACTTGCAATGAAATAGGTTGTCTAGATGTGCAACTACGTGGACAACCTATATGATGCAAAGACAATAAGCACACAAGCAAGCAATGGATATAACTCAAGTAAGCTTGCAAAAGTAAAGGGATAAGATAACCAAGAGTGGAGCCGGTGGAGACGAGGATGTGTTACCGAAGTTCCTTCCTTTTAAAGGGAAGTACGTCTCCATTAGAGCGGTGTGGGGGCACAATGCTCCCCAAGAAGCCACTAGGGCCACCGTAATATCCTCACGCCCTCACACAATGCGAGATGCCGTGATTCCACTATTGGAGCCCTTGAAGGCGGCAACCGGACCTTTACAAACAAGATTGGGGCAATCTCCACAACACTTGGAGGCTCCCAACAACACCACGAAGCTTCACACAATGGAGTATGGCTTCGAGGTGACCTCAACCGTCTAGGGTGCTCAACACCCAAGAGTAACAAGATCCGCTAGGGATAAGTGGGGGGAATCAAATTTCTCTTGGTGGAAGTGTAGATCTGGGCCTTCTCAACCAATCCCGAGCAAATCAACAAGTTTGATTGTCTAGGGAGAGAGATCGGGCAAAAATGGAGCTTGGAGCAACAATGGAGCTTTGGGGGAAAGAGGTAGGTCAACTTTGGGGAAGAAGACCCCTTTATATAGTGGGAAGAACAATCCAACCGTTATCCCACTCACCAGCCCCGCACAGAGCGGTACTACCGCTGGGGAAGGGCGATACTACCGCTCCGGGCGATACTACCGCTCGACCCAGCGGTACTGTCGCGCTGCCTGGGGCCCTGACCCCAGGGCGGTACTACCGCCAGGGAAGAGCGGTACTACCGCTCCGGGCAGTACTACCGCTCCGGGCAGTACTACCACTTAGACCCAGTGGTACTGCCACACTGCCCAGGGCCCTGTCACCAGGGCGGTACTACCGCTAGGGAAGGGCGGTACTACCGCTTAGAGTGGTACTACCGCCCCTACTACCTCCCTTAGTGCCGCAAAACCCGACACAGAAAATTCGTTCGAGAATCGAGGCGGAAGTAGCCCAGACGCATAGCGGTACTACGGCCGAAACACCCAAGCGGTACTACCGCTCTGAGAGCGGTACTACCGCTCTGAGAGCGGTACTACCGCTGTGGAGTTCCGGCGGTACTACCGCTGTGGATGCGGTACTACCGCTAGGGCAAAGCAGAGCATAGTAAGGGGAAAACAGCAGCTCCAGAGATGCGGAAGGAAAGACGACGGGTGTGATAATGATGTGTATGTGTGATTCCACCCAAGTCTTACCAAAACGGATGCCCTCTTGATAGTACGGTGACTCCTACGAAACTAGTCCACCAACAACGAAACGAAGGAGCTACACCGTCTTGAATTACAACACCGAGGGGAGGAAATCGTCTCGTGCCAATGGATGAATCTCTGAAAGAACTAACGCACACGATTAGTCCGCAAGCATTGTCATCAATCACCAAAACATATTGGGAATAAATATGCCCTTACAGACTTGTTCTCTCGACGACATGAAGATTGGCAAAAGAGTCGCAAAGTCAGCTAGCGTTGATTCTCAAGGCAAAGTATCATCATGATACATCCATTTGGAGAGCCAAGCCGAACAAACCTAAATCTGCCTTTTGGTCTGCAATTCTAAAGGTAAAGCCTCTCCTAATCTCAAACACAATTTGCCAAATTGTTGATTGTGCTAGTTCTATTTGGAGTTCGCGTTGGTTTTTCGGATGGGAAACTATTTATGATCATCTTATCATTCAACAACAATCTTTTTCTTACCCTGCTCAAGTTAAAGATCTTTGGATACCGGGTCAAAAGAATTGGAATGCAAACTTGATTAATTTCTTTTCACTCCTGAATTAGCTAATACCATTCTACAAACTCCTATTATTAATGCAAATGGTAAGAATATGTTGGTTTGGAAACTAACTCCTGCAGGTGAATTCTCTTCCAAAAGTGCTTACAAGCATTGCTTCAACAATCTTCAGCTTCCACCAAGGCAAAGGCCCAAAATTGTTCCTATGCAGGTCATCTCCCTTCTTAATCAGGTGTGGGAGGATAAGCAAATGGCACCAAGAGTTCAGACATTCGCTTGAAGGCTTCTTAGGAAAGCACTTCCTACGGGTAAGAGGGCAGGTAGGTACTCCAAACATATCATTGGAAACCGCTCTAGATGTGGACAATTAGAAGATGAAATGCATATGTTGTTTCTCTGCCCTTTTTCTAAAGCTGCATGGTTTTGCTATCGTTGGTTTATTAAAACGGAATCTCTGGCTGAAAATTATCATTCTATTCCTGATATGGTTCGTGATTTGATTACATCTCAACATCCATAAATAAACTTGACTACTCTCTATACTTTTCTATGGTGTCTTTGGAAAGCTCGGAACGACTGTCTATTTTGCAGCAAATTATGCAAGCCTTCCCAGGTGTATGCTGCAACAAATGCAATAATCGAAGCAACCAATTTAGAAGATAAGAACTTCGCTCGGCAACAAGAAAGCGATAAAGCTCAGGAGCAGTTGCAGGCTTCTTCAACAGCCACACATACACATGACTGTAATAACCTTGCAGGGAATGTCATCTTTTGCGATGCAGCTTGAGAGAGACGCACAGATTCACAGCTAGGTCATGCTGGCTTAGGAGTAATCATCACCATGCAAGACAATTGGCACCTCCAACAACTACACGTCTCTGCGCTTTCGCCTCCAGTTTCATCACCCCTCCAGGCTGAGACTTATGGGCTGCTCCTAACTACAAAGTTAGCAGATCTTCTGCAGGTTCAGAACCCTCACTTTTGCACCGACAACTCGGTGTTAGTTTCGGCGGCAAGGTCATCAATGGTATTTGTTGCTCCAGTATGTTGGGAGAATAGACCTCTCCTTGCAGAGATCCAAGCCTCTCCCTCTTTTAATCGTAACAAGATCACTCACATCAACAGAAGCAACAATGTAAAAGTTGATCATCAAGCTCAATTAGCTTTGTGGATTCAGACAAGGTCCTTAGCTGTTCGTTGCTTATGTACACAAACAGATTAAGGTCAATGTCCTGGCAAGGGCATAGTTTCTGGTTCTAGCATGAGTCCTTTCATGCTTCTTTCTGTAAAATGCACCTGATCATCAATAAAGTTTTTTTGTGTTTAAGAAAAAATTGATGCACTCATCATTAATCTGGAAGCAACCTTGGTCCAAAAATGAGCGCTCCACCGTGCCCGGCTTTTCGACGTATATAAATTATATGGATTGGATCTAAGAAGGCGATGTGAGACTATTTACCAACGTAATTGATCTACATTTAACCGGCAACGCGGTGCTAGGACGAACGGATGGAACTATGTACTCCAAAACTAATAACCGAACAAAAAAAATCTAATCGCGGAACGAAACCAAAAATGTCACATTGCTGTAGGGGTATATAGATTCGAAATGAAAACACAAAAATCTATGTGAGTCCTGATGGACTGACGGTAACCGTAACATTAAAAAAGAAAAAAAAAGTCCCTTCGGGGACATCCGATAAAAAAAGAAAGAAAAAAAGACAGTTACTGCGAAGCCCCCCCGAGCACGCTTTCTTCC
>NC_041385.1:759646063-759652692 GCF_002162155.2 Triticum dicoccoides
CATCGCACCGACACGCCTCCCACTAAAACCCTAGCCCCTCGGCCCCCATGGCGGCGGCGCAGCAGCCGCACCCGCTGCCGCCCGTGCCGGCGGAGGGGGCGGCGCCCCTGGCCGCGCCGGCGGGGGCGCCGCGGCCGTACGAGCTGGCGGTCGCGGCGGCGGAGCTCCGCCCCGTGGACTGCAACCTCGCGGCGCTCTGCGACCACGTGCAGACCGAGGGATTCGGCTCCGGCGCCTTCTCCGATGTCGTCGTCGAGGCCATGGGCGCCACCTACCGCCTCCACCGCCTCATCATCTCCCGCAGCACCTACTTCAGGTCAGCTTCCTTCTCTAATGCAGATGCGGGGACCCCGGGCCAGTTCCCGTGGGAGTTTGCGCTGTTGTCAGACTGAGTATTTAGGATTGTTCCATAGAGTAGAAATATATTTCTATTGGGCTGCGCGGTGGGGATGTTTCGATTCCCTTTGAAGTGGAAATTTCTCGTGCTATGCCCCCTGTTGAAAACGTTTAATAGAATTAATTGAGCGGAATTGCGCGTGTAGGGATCAATTCAGTTGCTGATTGCAGCAAGATAGTGCAGTTTTTTGGTTTTCCCCAAACAAGGAAGTTAGATTTCACCTTTGCGTTTCCAAATGAAACAAGTTAGCCCTCTTTCAAACTCCTTTTATCATACAAAGCTAAATGGAAGCCTGATGCCTAGTTACTGGTCTGTCCCAAAATTAAGACACCCACACATGCTAAGGTTGACATTTGACCAACATTAGACTAATAAAATCAAATGTTGGTTATTTGACACACGCATCACTTCAGATTCATAATCAAAAGCATTTTCGTGTGATATCCCTTCTATGTCACATCACATTTTATTATTCCAATGGTTGGTCAAACTTAAATCATGGGGTGTGTGGGCCCCTCGCATTTGGCACCATAGAAAGTAGTCAACAAAGTCTGATAGAACTCCTCACTGCAAAATACCTTTCAGTGCCTATATCTCCTACTTAAATCTTCGACATAGAAAGGGACCTTCTTATGCAACTAAACCTCTTCATTTTGCTAGATTGTTATCTTTTCTTATGAGTTATGACTGTCAGTCAATTTTGTCCAGATTAATGCTGTGCCAATATCTGAAACTGATAAGCAGGCTCTGTGTAAAAAAACTGCCAGGAATATGTTGCATGGTCCATGGAGAGAAGCTGGAGCACCTACAGTGGTCTTGCATATAGATGATTCTAATATTGATTCAGAGGCAATTGCAATTGCGTTGGCATATCTTTATGGGCAACCCCCCAAGCTTAATGATAACAATGCGTTTCGTGTACTAGCAGCTGCATCATTTCTGGATCTTCAGGTTTCTTCTATTTGATAGATTTCTTATTGTCCTCAGCTATTGTCTTGTACTTACGAATGCACTGTTGCAGGGATTGTGTACAATCTGTACAGATTTTATTATTTCTGAGCTTTGGACATCAAACTTTTTACAATATCAGGTTAGTCCATCAGCTTAACTTTGGGACATGTATATACATGGTGTTCTTTGTCAATGATATTACTTTCCCCTTCTTTATCTATGGCCTTATTTTTCTCTTGTTGTTTTTAGTTGTTTGCGGAAAGCCAAGACTATGGTAGTCATGGAGAGCGTGTCAGAAATGCTTGCTGGGGTTATCTTTGTCAAAGTGCTACACTGGAACTACGAGAGGTAAGGACCAAGGAGCATTCATGGGGATCTTGCTGGTTAAAAAGCTACACTTGTCAAATATTTTGCATAAGTAGGAAAAACTTGGTTACTGCTAACTTTCAGTATGCACTTTATCAATAAGTATTTATATAATAAAAACAATCCAAGACAAACCGAATGTTTTTTTTGCATACAAGTCAATTTATGTATTTTGCACAGATTAGTGGTCAAAGGTATTGAAAGCTGACTGCATGAACCCTAGGTTGACCTGCATTTCTGACTGAGGAAGTTGTTTATTGTGACTTTAATTTTGGTACTAGTGTTATTGGATCTGTGTTAGATATTCTCCATAAAGCTCAGCTGCTTCACAGTTTGGAGCTTATTATCCATGCTTACAGTTTCAGCAATGTTTGCTTGTGCATTCACAGTGTTAATTTTTTTAATGTAAATACTATAAGACTATGTTCTAGTGAATAGAAATTAAGCCTATCTCACTGGTTTGGTAGTGAATGTTCAATCTGACCCCCCTATATTGTCGTGGCTTTCCTTACCATTTTCCTTCGCCAAAGAAAGAATACAGATTGCAGTACAAATGCAGCTGTGGTATGCCAGAAATGCATATAAAGCTTTTGAATTTTGAACCGTTTGATTTTATTTAGCTTTTACTTTGATGTGAATGCGACATGAATGCTTAATTATTACACATAGGGTTGGACCTGGGTGAATTTCAATCTTGAATATCTCATACATGTTACATTGCCTTTTGAGCTTAGAGTTTCCATGCTGTTTTCGTACATAATATTGATTACTGATTTTCAATTTTTTTTTTCTGGAAGGTGCTTCCAAAACTTTCTTCACAAACTTTGCATGCTCTCCTTACGTCTGACGAACTGTGGGTACCTAATGAGGAGAAACGGTATGTATGCGTTGTCTACTTATGGTATTAGAATTTGAAGCCCAATTATGATAACTGGTTGTCTTGCAATTTGAAGGTTTGAACTAGCATTATTTGCACTACTGGCAAAGGTCACTGTTTCTGATGTAGAAGTTGGTGGAAACGAAAATTTGGACCTTATGGCAAGCTCATCAACTGTTGATTGTTCCATGGGAAAGGGAAAGAATCTGATGAATGAAACTGTTGAGAAGCAGCTAATGGAATCTGAACTACAGAAGTTGAAGTTGCATGATAACATGCAGAGTAAAGCTGCCAATAACATTATTGATGTTCCAAATGTTGTAATTCCGCAGGATAACACACCACACTCCATTCCACAAGTAAGAAGATCGTGTTGGCTTGTTTTCAGTATGCTATGAGCTCCCCTTCTTTCATTAAACAAACCACTTCACCAGAAACATGATAATCGCACTAAGATTGTACTGTTTGTTCTGATCATTCAGAATGCTGAAGCTTCCAAGAGGATGGAGAATGATATTTCTACAGGAGGACCATCTGCAGAAAGCACCTCTTATCAATTTAACGAAAATATGTGGCTTTCTAGTGAGCAGACAAAGAATTACTTCTCAAGAACTTCTTCAAGTAATGGATTAGTTCCATGTGAGTGGGGAAGACCCACTGCACCTCTTTGGGGTGGTAGGGTTGTTGGTCGACGGCAGGTTAGATGCAGCAGGGGAAGTTCTTTGTCTGCTGATGAATATAATACTTTCATGAATATATTTGAAAGGGGTTCTCTTCTCTATTGCAATATGTCATTTGATGCACTGTTAAGTGTTCGAAAGCAACTTGAAGAATTTGAATTTCCTTGCAAAGCTGTAAACGATGGTCTTTGGCTCCAGGTTAGTCTATTCCCCACTCTAAATGCTTTGTTCCCTCTAAGACCATTTCTGAAACTTTGCTGATTTGTTAATGCAGATGCTCCTGTGCCACAGAGTGCAAGCAATAGTTGCTGATACTTGCAGAAACTGTTGCCTTACAAGTAATTCTTGTGCTTGTAAACAAGCATATGTTGGTACACACAGCCACTACAGGCAGGAGCATGATAGGACAAGTGCTTCAGGAACTGCAGGTAGCATCTACCTTGCAGATGCCCAAGGCGAGGGGAATGGTATGTTTAGTCCTGTGCGTGTTAACGTAAGAGGAGCAGTTGATGGACTTGCTGGCATTGGGAGAGGAAACTCAAATGTGCCTGGCGCTGCTTGGGCTCCTACGCGTTATGTCTTCTCTCGTGTTCCCTATGGGCTTGGTTCAAGGAATGGTCAACAATCATTTGCGAATGATGAATCAGAACCTAGAGTTGACCACAATGGAGATATTCCAGGAGATGGTCTGACTGCATTGGTCAATCTTAGCCAAGAAAGCAATGCTTCTCATCATCAGGCAGAAAGTATATTTGAGGCAGGCATGCAAACTAGATATTCTGGTGCTGCTACTGTTTCTACACCAGGTGGTTCTTCTCTCCAGATGCAAGAGTCAAAAGAGCACGAACTTGGGTCCAGTTGGGAAAGTGCAGATAATACAGCTATATCCTTGGACATGAGAACACCGCTTAGTCATTTCCCTCCTTTCCGCTTTGGGTAAGATCCCTATTTATCCTGCCTTTGCTCTTACAACATACACCACCTCTTTGGACATAGTTCCTGAAAAAAATAACCCGACTTGTTCTGTATGGTTTACTTGATTGCCAAATCATCTTTTTCAAGCTAGTTTCTTATTAGTCTAGCCAACCAAGACATGCTCAAAACTTCTGATGTCAATTTCATTATTCCGTACAGATCTCGTTAACTTAGAACTTGGCGTGCACACTAATATCATGTTTGTATTAAGCTCTGATCAGTGATCACTCTATACCTAAACACAGGGTTGAATTTGAAGATGTGCATAGGCTTGCAGATGGTCAAGTGAAACACTCAGCTGAAGTATTTTACGCTGGCTCGCTATGGAAGGTTTATTACTTTCTGGTCTTCTACCTATCCATGCTTCTGACAGCCTAAATCAAGTTTGATAATAAACATGGTCGTTTGCAGGTAAGTGTCCAGGCATTCAATGATGAGGATCCTCATGGGCGGCGCACCCTTGGTAACATATTTTGTGATTCTGTAATGTTTGCCAGTCACCTTTGTTGTTTGCCGAAAAGCATGTTAGCATTTTACAAATCGACAATGCAGGGCTTTTTCTCCACAGACGCAAAGCTGAATTGTTAGACCCCTTGAGGAAGGTGAGTAACTTAACGGGTTGATTCATTTATCGCAAGATAACAAGGTCACTGATGCGCTTTTTTCTCAGGCTCACATGTATATAGACCCCCGGGAAAAGGTCACTGCTCGGTATCAGGTATCTACCTCGATATGTTTCCAGTTTTTCCACTGATACTGTCTATGGTGTAATTTGCCCTGTGTCTTGTTGCCGCTAGCTCATCTGTCCATCGAAGAGAGAGGTGATGATATTCGGAAGCCTGAAGCAGGCCGGCACTCTCCTGCCCAAGGCTCCAAAAGGGTGGGGTTGGCGCACGGCCATACTGTTCGATGAACTTGCTGATCTTCTCCAGGGTGGAGCCCTGAGAATCGCCGCAGTAGTCCAGCTTGTGTAAACCGAAAATCGCCCCCTCGTGCATCAAGAAACAAACGCTGGTACTATATATAGTAGCGTGGATCTATGCAAAATAGGTGAGACGATAGTACGTAAATAATGCCTCCAAGGTTGGTGGTGTAACTATCACCGTAATGTAATGTATTACCTCCGTCCCAAAATTCTTGTCTTACATTTGTTTAGAACACTAAAACATGATTAGATACATCCGTATTTAGGCAAATCGAAGACAAGAATTTTGGAACGGAGGGAGTATGTAGTTTTTCCTGCATGACTTGTATTCCGTGAATGAGGTACGTACTGTGCCTTGAAGCAGTGTAATAAGAGTTCTGTAGCATAGTTCCCCGCAAAAGAATTGTACTAATTCAAAGTAGTTCCTCCTTTTCTGTTGTCTTGCTGCTGGCAGGTTGTTTGGTTCGAGTGAACTGCTATGCCATGTAGAAAGAATGTTTCTTGAGGAGTTATTCACTATCGGATGACGGATGTTTGCAGGTCAAAACTACATTCGAGAAATAGCAATCTTGTTCTAAAATGAAGCTTGCTGGATGTAGGCTTCATCTTCTCTTTTTTGTAGTTCCATATTTTCCTCTGCATCCTGTTTCTGGAGCGTTTGCTTTCTGGTAAAATTGGGTGGGGATCCCAACTCCCAAATGCCTTATTGAAGTAAAACCACGATGAGTAATTTGGAACGGAGGGAGTATAATTCACGATGATCTCGCATCTACCTGTTCACGATCGTATCGTCCATGGATGGGCTTGTTTGTTTCTTAGCCAGTCACCCTTCCATTTTACACTTTAGTTTGTTTTAGCCTACTGAGCAGCAAAGAAAAAGTTTCAGTCCCCTGGCCAACAGAGGGCCCCTACGTTTACACTGCCTCGCACTCTTCAGACCTTGATGGAACTTTCAGCCAGTTTTTTGCATTCAGAGACCTCAGTAAAGCTTCATGGAAGAAATACGTAACGTCATGGAATAAATTCTCAGCAGTTGCATGCCGACTATCTTCCCAACCATGAGACACTATTGCTATATAATGTTTTCACACGCGTACCGCACGTACCATGTCAGTATCCCATGCATGCTTTTCACATGCATGGCATGGGATTGAGCACTCTTCGTTCAGATTATCATGATACCAGTATGATGATTGACCAAAATGTTAAGATTAATTAACACATGCTTTCTGCAATCGTTGCGTCGGTTCGAACGGAACAGACGCCCCCTTGTAATGCCTGTTCCAGTGCTATATATAACACTTCATCTAATGCAAAGAGGATAGTTCGATCTCAAACACGTTATCAGCACAAACAACACGAACAAAAATACGAAAGGGCCCTTTGAGAAGATATAACTGCTCTTGTGCCACGTAGCTCAAACTCTCTCAAAAAAACAGGACAGTTGATCCTCAAAAA
>NC_041385.1:759652978-759674985 GCF_002162155.2 Triticum dicoccoides
AAAGCATATTGATGGTTACGCCACTGTGTCAGTTAAGGTCTCCTTTGGTTTGTAGGAATCCCATATGATAGGATTAGTATCTTCCTATCCTTCACATTTTATAGAAAAATAAACATTAGCCTAGACTCAATGAAAAAAAATCCTATGTTGTGAACCATCTTCTTTTCTATTCCTATTCATAGGATTTCATATATATGTCATCTCATTTTCTATGGTTTTCTTATTCCTATGAGTTTTATAGTCTATAAACCAAAGGAAGGAGGCCTAAGCCATTAAAGAATGCATGCTAATGCTATGTATGTGCTCCTGCAAAATCTCCTCCGACCGTGCTTGATAGTACGTCGTGTTGACGGTCCTCCATACTGATACTGTGGCGAATGGAGGCACCCTAATCATCTGATTGAAAGGAACTCATGAATGTACTGCATGCGAAAATTCTCTCCAAAAATAAGAATTTTCCTGGCTTGAAAATGAAGAAACAAGGAAAAATGACCAGTTTTTTATTTGAATGGAAATGCTTAAGTTCACGTGCTATTATATCACGCAATGCGTCCATGATTTTCTCAGAATGTTTTAGAATGTTTTAGGTGTCTATGAGCACTCCTCCCCCAATATTAAATCGATAAAATATACTGCAAGCTCTTTCCTCCTCCACAAGAAAAGCTCCTTCCCCTCCCGCCGCCGTCCGCCCCATTTCCAATGACCTTTGAACCATGGAGGTGCAGAGGTACCCCCCCCCTCTCCCACTGGCGGGAGGGATCCCGTTCTCGTTCTTGTTAGATTCAACGTCTTGATTGGGGATGTGTGGTGGCGGCGATGTCCCTTAGTAGGAATAATGTTTTCCCCGTTCTATCCCCATCCCGATGGTGCGTCCAGCATCGTCGGAGGGCGTGTGGATGTGAGTCTCCGTCGGATCTCACGGGATTCGGTCAGTGTTGGTCTTCGGTGGATCTGTTTGGACCCGGTCTTCGTTCATCTTCATTTCAGTGTTTACAGGTTTGATCCTTCTGCTTTCTTCATCGACGATGGTTGCTACTCTGGTACGCTGATCCTATACGGGCTTAGCACGACGACTTTCCGACTATCTACTACAAAAAGATTTGCCCGGCTCCAATCAGGGAGGGGCGATGACGGTGGCACACCTTTAGCTCACTCTAGTGCTTGTAGTCGTCGCTAGGTGAACCACATACATGATTGTAATTTTTATTACCTCTATTGTTCTTTGTACTGCCATGATTGAAGATAAATAGATTGGAAGTTTCTCAAAAAAAAAGAGAGAAAATTTAGGCGCCTCATCTCGATACGAGAGTGGTTCATGAGAGCATTTTTATGGTAAAAACCACTCCGCGCATCGCTTTGGAACTTTTGAGGTACAACCTGTATGTTTTTTATAAGTTGAAGGATGAAACCCCACACCTAGATCAATTGATAGAGTAAATATATACATTTTTTCTTCTTGTTCTTCGAATAGTAGCTTTATCTATATCTATACCTAAAAATAAAGTACATTACATTTCTTCAAATTTTTGGGTGTGTTTCTTCAATTTTTTGTCTATCCAACTACCCCATGCCGCACATAACATTGAAGTAAATTACTCACCGTGTCACCTGTAAGTGAAAAAAACTGTTCGTTAATTGTTTTTATAGATTATTTCGTCTATCATCGAAACTGCCCCTAAAGTTGAAGTAAATTACCCAGCCCGCATATGAAGGATCAATCCAACATCGATCCATTGTGAGCATGTTAGAATGCACGTGTCTTACCTCCATGTGTGTGTCGTTGGTGCATAAATATTCAAATATATGCATATACATGAAGTGCGGATATTTGTAACTTGATTTGAAGACCACAATTTTATTATCCTGTTGCAACGCGTATGCCCTTTTGCTAGTTATAAGCAAACATCGGCTTTACCTTTTGAGTGCCCGTTTCAAGTGTATCCACTAATTTTTGGAGAAAGACATTCACCTGGCTTTATATGTAAATCACCAAAATGAAGCAAAAATGACAACACCGATAAGTCACCATTTTTTAAACACACTAGCAATGTGCCCGTGCGTTGCAACGGATCCAAGTAGAATGATACTTGATCACAAACTTGAAAGAATAAAACACTCTAGTTTTGGTGTACATATATCACTAAAAATATATATATTATGTTTGACTCAAAATATATTCTCGGGCTGTTTTGATGACGTGAGGGAGGGATGTGGTTGGTTTCAAGATACTAATGGGTTTTCTGCAAATTGAGCAGAGAAGTGAGTTATTGTTGTAAAAAGGCCACAACTTACCTCATAGTCGTTAGATGCAGATCGAATGGTCAGAAATGACTGATGGCAGACACACCATCATCACCAACTTAGTCTTTTATAGGAGTAGAGACATGTTAAAATATATTGTTCGTCTCTCTTTGTCAATATAAATTTTTAAATATTGGTTGGAGCATGAATTCAATCACACACACACATTGGGGATATCCGATTTACAAGTGTCTCCACTACTTATTGCCGCGGCTTTGCTTTTGGAGACATATATATATGCCCTGTTCGGAGGACCTCCGCGCCACAACTCTACTCCCGGAGCGGCTGGAGTTACTGTTGAAAATCGTGGAGTTGCTGCTTCCTGGCTCCGCAGCTCCGGGGATTTCGCGAAGATGGCGGAATTCCGAACAGGCTCATAATCTGCGGATAGCGGTGAATGCATCCAGCCCATGGTCCATTGTTATCGGCGGAATTCCGAACAGGCTCATAATCTGCGGATAGCGGTGGATGCATCCAGCCCATGGTCCATAGTTATGGGGGGTTGGTACGATGCACTCTCAGTCTCTCACACAAAACTGTTGCATTTGAAGCCGGAGACAAACCGATCATCCATACGCGATCACCGTCATGCATACGGCCCTTGGCCTTGATATATGCTAGCTCATACCAAACTGAGCTGCAGGGCTTGGAAAGTAAGAAACAAGGAAGAATGACCATATTTTATTTGAATGGAAATGCTTATGCTTACGTTTACGTGCTATTATATCACACACTACATCCATGATTTTTCACAGAATGTTTTAGAAAATTTAGGCGCTCATCTCGATATGAGAGAATGATTACAACCACTCCGCATACTACTTTGAAGAAGTGGGAGGACAAAAAATTTCCGGTTTCTAAACTTTTGACGTACAATCTTTATGATTTTGAAGTTGGAGGATGAAACTGAACACCTCGATGAGTTGGGAGACTAAATATAGACTTCCTTTTTCTTCAAATAGTAGATTTATTATAAGCAGACGATGGCTTTACCTTTTGAGCGTCCTTTTGAAGTGTCTCTACTACTTTTCGGAGAAAAGTATTCACTCGGCTTTATATTTAAATCCTCAAAATGAAACAAAAATGACAACACCACCAAGTAATCATTTTTCACAACACACATGTTGAAATATATTGTCAGCCTCTCTTTATCAGTTTGGACTTTTGGATAAATTGGTTGGAGCATGAATTCAATCAGAGATATCCGATTTACCAGTGCCTCCACGACTTATTGATGTGGCCTTGCTTTTGGGGACTTGATCTGCACTGGATAGCGGTGGATGCACCCAGCCCATGGTCCATTGCTATTGGGGGCTGGTACGATGCACTCCCACACCGCACTGTTGCATTTGAAGCCAGAGCCAAACCCGATCATCCATACGCGATCACCATCATGCATACGGCCCTTGGCCTCGATATATGCTAGCTCATACCAAACTGAGCTGCTAGATACGTTTCCGAAGCGATGCAGCGTCATTCGTGACGGCTCAACATGCTTGTTCGACAAGCCGAGGCTGCGTTGAACCTCGTCGATGACCGCCGACCCACCAGCGTGTATGCAGAAATGCTCAAAGGCCGTGAGAAAGTTGGGGACATACAATTTGAAACGCCTGCTGGACAGTTTGTTCGCCAGGAAAGACATTGCAAACAAAAGCTGCTCAGATATCGGGAGGACGATGGGTGCAATGGCGGTGATGTTGGCTTTCAGAGTGCGGCCGGCGACGGCGATAAGGTCCATGGAGAGACCGGCGCCCTTGTTCCCCTTGCCATCCTCCTCCTGGTATATGGACCGGTACGACTTATCATCCGCCGCGGTGGTCGTACGCACGGTGGACGTGAGCCGGAATCGGGCATTGGCGGCGGACGTGGACAGCAGCACGGCCGCCCCGCCCATGCGGAACAAGCAGTACGGCAGCAGCATGGGCCGCTCGTTCCCGACGTAGAGGTGGGGAGATAGGGTCTCCGTAGACACGACCAACGCCCGTGCGCCTCGGGGCGCCACCCGCAGGAGGTTCCTCGCAAGCTCCACCGATATCAGCCCGGCGCTGCACCCCATCCCGGAGAGGTGCACGCTGCGGATGTCGCCTCGCAGCTTGTACTTGTTTACGATCATGTCGGTGAAGGACGGCGTGGGGTTGAAGCAGCTGCAGTTGACGACGAGTATGTCGATAGTGTCAAGAGAGACGTTCGTCTTGGAAAACAGCTCATCCATGGCCGAGAAGACGACGAGCTCCGCCTCCTCCCGGGCGGCGTCCAATGTGCAATACTTGTGCGGTGGGATGTAGCGGGCCGGTGTGGGTCCGCATGTCTCCTCCCCGAGGCCCGAGCCCTCGAGAAGCCGTGACATGAAGCGGATGCTCCCCTCGCTGAAAGTGGGTAATTGGCGTGCGTGCTCAACGAATGAGGCAAATGGGATGCGGTAGTGATGAGTGCCATGGAAGCAAGCGTAGTCGACGAGGTACACCTTCCGTGGCCGTGATATTAGATACATGGCGACCGCAGAGATGGGGAGGAAGCCGAACAAGAAGAGGTGCGCAGGCGTAAGGTCTCGGAGCTGACCCACGATCTCCTCGGGCCCGAGCCTCCACCCCACCACAACCACGGTGGCTGCGGCCATTGGTATGGTAATCATGGCTAGGAAGTTGTCTACGACCAGCTTGTAGACACATTTGAGGTGCTTGCAAATTCCTGATGAACTCATGGTGTCGAAGCCAACATGTGTTTCTATGCGTGTGTATGTGAGGAGAGACCGGTCTTACATATAACAATTGATTTTATTGCTACCAACTACCAACTAACTAATTGTACAAATGGAATATGGCACATGTTGTAGCATTATGCGATCACATGTTTTTTTCTCTATATGTACCACTCAACTAATAACCATATAGTGCCAGATCGCCCCAAAACCAATTAAGGCACCCAATCCATTCTTCTAATTAGCGTGCACGCCATGCAAACTAGATATTCTGGCGCTGCTACTGTTTCTACACCAGGTGGTTCTTCTCCCCCGGATGCAAGAGTCACAAGAGCGTGAACTTGGGTCCGGTTGGGAAAGTGCACAACTACTAGCTTTGTTTCTAAAATATAACATGTTTTGGCAGTTGAAAGAGTACATCATTGGACATGAGAACAACGGTTAGTCATTTTCCTCCTTTCCGCTTTGGGTAAGATGTCCATTTAGTCCTTATATAACAACACACTACCTATTCGGACACCGCTCATCTCGCATCTTTTTGTACACGATCATGTCGTCAACGGATGGGTGACACGCTGCAATTGGTGACGGGCGGACGGGCGGTACTCAAAAAAAAAAAACATTCGAACTGTTGCCTGGCTGCGGTCTGGCCCTGAGCTGTAAAGCTTTGTGAACTGGATCATTCTTGTCCAGGTTAATTAATGTCCCCGTCACATATCGTTCCTCCCTCGTGACTCCCTCTCCCTGTCCCCGCGTCGCCTGACCTAGGCGACACGGGGGGCGATCTGCTGCCGCCGGCCCAAAGGCCTCCTCCCTCGTCCTCTCTTCCTTGCCGCCGCCGGAGGCCACGCCCGTAGTCTGGCCTATGATGGCGGCGGCAGGGCTTTCCCCCTCTCGTGGTGGCTGCGTCTTCCCCTGGCGGCGGCGGCGCACGGAACTGCGGGGCACCAGCGGCGTGGAGCGGCGGGTTCCCGGCGGCGAGTGTGACAGCGACGTCAGTGCAGGCGCAATACCGCGGCAGAGGAGCCCCTGTGGCGGCATCCCAGATCGCGGATCTCAGCGTACCCAGATGGGATTCGGCGAGCCGACGGATATGGTGAGCGTCTATAGGCGGGCATGGTGGGCCCGACGAGCCGGCCTAGGCACCATGGTGGTGCCATGGCCGGTCAGGTCGTGGCGGCCTGGATTCTCCGTCCAGTCCCCGACAGCAATGGCGGCGGTTCGTGTACAAGTTGCTTGATGGAGGTCCTCTGTTCAGATCCGGGTGAAAACCTGGCCAAGGCCGGCAATGACGACGCTGTTATGCGGCGTTTCCTTCTTGAAGGCATCACCAAGGAGAAGTTCAAGACAACTATCTGCTACCTCCGGAGGAAACCCTAGATCATTAGATCGGATGACGGCGACGCTCTTGTGTTGTTTCCCCCTTGGGGGCGTCATTCTTGGAGGTGTACACGGACTCGAGGGAACGGTGGTTGGTTTCTTTGGTGAGTGGTGCTTCATCTTAAACATTGATGGCGGCCAAACTCGGCAGCGTGGTGCAGTGGAGACTTGGCGTCCGATGCTTGGAGATGGACTCGCGCAGGAGGACACTGTCTGACCTCATGGTGGCGTCGATGGCAGAGTGGCCTGACAAGGTAGAAGCCTCAATATCTGCTTTGAAGACGGACCTGTGGAATGATGACGGCGACGACACATGTGAGTGTGTCAGACCGGTTTGTGCCCCAGACCCGGTATGTGGCTCGGCTGGGGCTTCCGGCTTTTGATGATAGGCTAGGTGAGTGGTCTGGGTATTTGGCCCAATTAGCACCCCTTCATCATATGGATAGGAGTAGTGGCATATGTTGCCAAGATGGCGTATTCAGACATATTGTTGTAATACTTTATAAGGTCCTCGAGAATAATCAATAAAGTGGCCGCATGCATCTCTCAGATGCAGAGGTCGGGAGTCATCCTCCTTTTCTAAAAAAAGGTTAATTAATGTACCCCTTCTCCCTCGTGGAAAAAGGTAAGACAATTGTCCCTTTTCTGCGTGTATTTATCTAGTTGGCCCTTAGGCAACTTCAATGCGGATCATCAAATGCTCTCAAAATATCTAGACAGAATAGTCCAAACTTTTTTTTTACTATTCAACTGTGGCACCAAATTTGTCCGAATTGGTTTAGACATCCAAAATCCCACAAACTGGAAATCAATATAGAGGAGGGTTATAGGTGTCCGGACATCCGCCATGTATGCCTCTGACAACATGGGCCCATTTTGAAAACCCTCGCTCTGCTCCGCCTAGAACCCTCGCTCCGCTCTTGCATTGGTGCCGTATTCATGCTGGTCAGAGTGGTCAAGACTTGATGCGACAGCGAGATTTTTCCGTACATGCATCAATGGCTGCTGACAGGCGCCTCCGGCCCGACATTCACACCAATGCGTTGACCAAGAAGCCTCTCCTGCCAGTGCTTGCACTGAGGCAGAGTCGATTCGCCTACCCGGCTATTTAAGCATGTCGTCTGCGGATGTAAATCCTACATCGCCACCTCTCCTCTCCCCAAATCCGCTCCGATGGGAAGTCGAACAGCTCGAAATGGTTCTCCGCGACCCCCTGATGACGGGAAAATGGCGGGCGTGAGACACGCGTCCACGTCATTGATACAGAGTGAAATCTAAATGCATAAAATAAAAATAGAATCAAACATTGCAGGTACATTATTTCTAGAACTCTTACATTTACATAAAAATTCTGTTAATTACATCTCCGAAGAGAAAACCCCTGATTAAGAATTCCAACATATCTATTACATAGGATTGCATCACATTCCTATTACAACATTCTACAAGAGAAATCCTCCTCGCGGTCAACGACGAACTCCTTCTTGGTGAGCTTGAAGTTTGGTTCCGTGCAAGTACTCCTCTATGATTTCATGTGTGATGTTTGGGAATATATTTCCCTGGAATGCAACAATTTGTCTGAGTTCAACCTCATTTATATGTGGGATGCAGGCTGATTTTGGCTAGGCATAGTTTTATCCTATGTTTGGCATATAGGACATGTATATATTTATCTTTGGGAATTTTATATGACATTTTTGGTTTTGGTGGCATGGATATATGTGACATGCCAATTTTAATAAGTTTTGCATCATCACACTACTACTATCATCACGCGACACTAATGTGGTGCCCGTGTGTAGCGTAACGGACTGAAGCTTTCTGACACAATCTTGATGCTTTCTATGGTGCATGTGATATGTGCCATATTTTGTTGACTTTGACTTCATACGGTATCAAAACTAAGCACGCGGTGCAATGATATGACACACACGTATAGCTTGACCCGAATGGAGTTTGTTTATGATATTTTTTATTTGTTTAAAGCCTATGTGGGCTACATGAAATATGTGTTATCATGTATTTTGCATGAATTTTGTATGCATATGTGAATGTGGAGTGAACTAATTTTTTATTAAGTTCTGCTTTACCTGTATTACTACTAACACCGCGTAGCACTAATATAATGCCCGCATGCAGCGTAACCAAGCAGAGGTTTGTGGAGCACTTATGGTGTTGCGTGAGTCATGTGACATCTATCATTTTTGTTTATGTTTGTACCTTACATGGTATTAGCACTAACTCCACGTAGCGTCATTTCATTGGCGCTCGTGTGTAGCATAACCCACGTAAAGTAAGTTTGTGATATCCATTTGTGATGATGCTAATAGTTTAGGCTCTTATAGCATTGGAGCATTTCATGACATATTTTATTTGACTTTGGACCAAATATGTGGCCTGAATACTTTGTTTAATTTTCTCTTACTTGTATTACTACTAACACCGTGTAGCATTATGATAATGCCCACGTGTAGCGCAACCAAGTAAGATTGTTTTTTTATGATGCAACATGTTCTATCATTCATTTTGCATGATTTTGGTTTCTAGGTGTGTATCATGAACACATTTTTTGAATTAAGTCTTGCCCTGCTCGTATTACTACTAACACCGCGTGGCATTAAGATAATGCCCGTGTGCAGCGTAACCAAGTGAGGGAATATATTTTTATGCTCTTGTTTGTATTGCAACTAGCGTGACAGGTAATGCCCGTAGTGCAACCAAACAAGAGATTATAATGAGTTTAGTTTAGTGCGTTCATAATTTCATTCCAACTTAGTCATATCCATTTTTTTATGATGACCACATTAAGTCAATTTTATGAGGTTTTCGCACCTATGACGCTCTCTTGATTTGTATCCATGTATAGAGACCAAACCAAGGAACGAGGCGTTCATCTTGGCTTGTATCGCTAAAAGAACCGTGCTTACAAGAATCATGCATGCTCCTTGACTCGTACCGCGATGGCCGAGCCGAAGGCGAAAGTTTGGGATAGATATAACATACTCCTTGGTTTGTACCGCGATGGCCGAACCAAGGACAAAAATTCAGGATGGATGCAACATGCTCTTTAGACTGTACAAAAATAGCCAAACCATAGACAAAATTTGGGATAAATTAAACCATGCACCTTAGTCTGTACCGCAATGGCCAAACTAAGGACAATGATTTTACAATAGAAGGAGGGAGAAAGCTCCCTAGTCTGTACCGCAATGGCCGGATTAAGGGCAAGAAGTTTGGGAAGATGAAACACGCAGCTTGATTTGTACCGCGATGGCCAAACCAAGAACAAGAATTTTAGGAAGATGAAACATGCCCCTTGATTTGTACCGCGATGGCCAAACCAAGGGCTAGAAATTTAGGAGAAGAAGGAGAAGGCTCCCTGGCCTGTACCACAATGACCAAACCAGGGGCTAGAGGAGAGCCATTCAATCTCACCTTTCAAACCTCCTGAGTGCAGAACGCCTGCCTCCTACTCTCTTCCTGTGCTACTGTATATGTGTGTGATTTTTAGCAGATGAGAGGAACGAACTAAGGGCCGACCCCCGAGCAGCCGAGCGGCCATGTATTTATATGGACGGAGGAGCGCAGCGCAGGGTCCAGCCGCATGCACGCACGCCCATCCACGTCGTGGATCGTGAGATCGTGTAAGATCGTGCATGGGAGCGGGGCTGCTCCTTTTTCTTTTTGTTTGTTTAATAGCTAATCAATCGGCAACGTCCCATTAGTACAGGCTTAATTAGGCCACGTTCTATCATTGTGTGGGCTTTTGCTCTAATTCTTTACTTAGGGCCAAATACATGCATGCAGGGAGAAGCTAGCTAGCGTGGGGCCATATGGGCCATGATACATACAGATGCCATGCATGTATGCTCGCTTAGCCTTGGTTAATATGCAATGATATTTGATGGAGGAACATACTGCACGATGCTTCAACAATATTGACGTTGTCTTTGACGGTGAAATTTTAGATCATTATTCGTCCTCCACAGTGCGCGTACATACGAACCGTGCGTCCCCATATTTTTTTTTGTCAGCTGCGGTGCGGCGCATATATAAACCATGTGTCCTCCATTTTTGCATATATATCTGTTTTTTCAGCGTCGGTGCGCGTACATATAAACCATGTGTCCTCCATTTTTCTATAGGAGAAAACTTGATGGCTGCTTATTTGTTTCATCATATTTTATAATTGTCGGTTTAATGCGTGCATAATCGACATTTGAAAATAAATCATATGCCTATTTCTTTAGCCATCAATTCGAGTGGTTGATTATAATTAATTCCTTTTCATTGTAAAACGGATTTTGCCGTTTTGTATTTATATTTTATGTGGTCTATGCATTTTGTTTGCCTTGGTCAAAATCCATGACAACAGATGCCCCTCGAGGTCTGGGTTCGAAGTAAGATTTTTTTTACTCGGGCCCAGAGCTCGAAATATACATATTTTGTTTAAAGCACTTGTGAGTATAATGGGTTTATGACTTTTTAGACGATCGTGTGCCAGCTACGTACAGCATTTTAACTATACGTTGCAATTGTGGAGGCTAAAAATCAGGCCACGTCCGGCTAACAAACTCCATCCGGATAACAAACTGCGTCCGCTATCCCCTCAACTCTCTTTAAACAGCAAGTCTCCTTTTCTTTTCTTAAATCTAGACAGAAGACGACAGAGACGAAGGTCTACTTCCGTCCGGCCGGCCGCAATCCTTTTGATAGGTTAGCGAATTATATACGACTTCGCTAGTGCCTGAATTGATTCATTGACTGATTGGTCTGCTATTTTCTCAGTCCAGATTGCTTTCAATCCCTCACAAGATCCACCTCCGTTTTGGCAAGTGTTGACTCCTCCAATTGGGTATGCCTCTTTCTTTGTCCTGTCATTACCAAGAAATGATCTATCTTTTAGACCAAGACATGATCTATCTTTTAGCATCTTGGATGTTGCTTTTAATCTCTATTCCATCTCCTCATCATGTAGATGCAGGGAAACGGGGACACTAGGATACGGTCTGGATCGAATCTTCCTTGGGTAGTCTGCTTTCCCAAATTATCTGATTACGTCTGTTCGTTGTGGCATCTCTCTCATCATTAGAAGTGTCAGGGATATAATGCCCTGAATGCATAAAACTTTTTTTTGTCATGGTGTTTATAGCCCTGGTCTCTGGATGTGTTTGATCTGTATTTATTCATCCAAATATTGTGATCCTACGGTCGACGTTCCGGGAAGCCCCTATTCAGACTTGGTCCGTCGTTCGACTCGGGGATTTTTTTTGTATGGAGTAGATTGCTCACTGTTGCCGCTCTGGAAGCGTTTATACGGGCTTAGTCCGTCGTTCAACCATGAGAAGTTTTTTTAATCATTGTATATGCATGGGTCAATAAGTTGCTCACCGTCGGCGTTCCGGGAAGCCTTTATATGGGTTTGGTCCGTCGTTCGACCATGAGAAGTTTTTTTTATCATTATATATGCATGGGTCAATAAGTTGCTCACCGTCGGTGTTCCGGGAAGCCTTTATATGGGTTTGGTCCGTCGTTCGACAGTGATTTTTTTTATATGATATATGCATGAATTTAATGACTTGATCACTGTCGGTGTTCCGGCAAGCCTATATATGGGCTTGGTCCGTCGTTCGACAGTGATTTTTTTTATATGATATATGCATGAATTTAATGACTTGATCACTGTCGGCGTTCCGGCAAGCCTATATATGGGCTTGGTCCGTCGTTCAACAGTGATTTTTTTATATGATATATGCATGAATTTAATGACTTGATCACTGTCGGCGTTCCGGCAAGCCTATATATGGGCTTGATCCGTCGTTCGACAATGATTTTTTTTAATATGATATATGCATGAATTTAATGACTTGATCACTGTCGGCGTTCCGGCAAGCCTATATATGGGCTTGGTCCGTCGTTCGACAGTGATTTTTTTTATATGATATATGCATGAATTTAATGACTTGATCATTGTCGGCGTTCCGGCAAGCCTATATATGGGCTTGGTCCGTCGTTCGACAGTGATGCTACTGCTCTTGGGCACGAGGAATATTTTCAATCATGCGTACCTGTGTTGCATTTCTCACATCCCCCCCCCTTTTTTCTATGCATCAGATCCAAATATTGAAATATTTTTCCTTTATTGTAGATACCATCTCTCATTGCAGACTGTGTACCCTGGGATCATCATTTCCACCTTGGTATAATATTCAATCTTGCACTTTTATATACTATTTTTAACTTCCTGTAATTTCATATATATACCGACATGCATATTTTCTTTGGATATAGATGGAGGAAGCCACGGCACCATCTTTGTCTGAATCATGTAGAATGCCTTTATCACAGTTGGCCAAAAAACATCTATTTGAACCTGATACTAGTGAGATAGCCAATCCAGTGATTACGAAGTTAGGCGTACCACACGGCCATCCTGAGCTTGAACCACGTGGATGGACGGCAGGGCCATCTTTCTCAGCTCGTTGTTATCAACCTCCCTCACCGGGGCCTAGACTTGATGAAGCTTCAACCCTTGGTACACATATGATATCCAAAGGTTTAGGCTGGGAGAATCATGAGGTTGAGTATGCCCCAATGCCTCTTGGATATATTGAATGGGGTATTAATGTCTTGAAGAGATATCATACCCACCTAAAGGGGAGTGAAGAAGGTGTGGACTACGTCTATGGAGCCATTTATTGCTCTTTAGGCGACTATTCTGTCTCCCCTTCTCTTTTAAGGTCTTTATTGGAGAAATGGGACCCCAACACCAACATGTTTTTGTTCTCGTGTGGCGAGCGTACAGTCACACTTCTTGATATGCATCAGATTGCGGGTTGCCCCTTGATGGTGAACCTTATGAAGAATATGTTCCCCTAGCTGATGAGTTGGATCCTTCTACTCTTTTGTACCCCAACTTCTTGCTTCGGCTCCTAGAAATTTGGACCAAGCTTGCTGTGGGTGGCAAAGTAGGTTTCAAGGAATGGTGTGACTTCTTTCACAATAGTGGAGTAGACTCCTTTGCTACCAAGAGCTTAGAAGACTAGCCTGTGTATACTGCGGCTTTTCTTGCCATATGGCTTTGCCGCTACGTCATTGTTGGTGGTGGGCCATATATTCGCCCTGGGGTATTAGTGATGGCGGCATGGATCTCCCTAGGACGACGCATCTCTTTGGGTCCACCTGGTCTTTGCTCCCTCTATTACTCACTTCGGCGAATTTGTACTCATCCGATTGGCCCTTCATTCATACATAGAATCTGGCCGGTCCACTACCTTGCTGGATGGATGGGCGTGTACCTCAAGAAACCCTATGGAAACAGAGCAAAAACACCAAATTTCCCGAGCCCCAAAATCTTGGCAGTACAGCCTAATATGGTGAAAACCATGTTTAAGACGCCACGTCTTTTTACTCCCAAAGAGGCACATGCTTTCCTCAATGACTATAAGAATATTGCTTGGAACCCCCATTCTCTCACTATGGAAGGTGTGTTCAAACCCAAGAGGGCTTTCTTAATTTCTATTTGTCGAGGCATGCTGCCGTGGAGGCGTGGTACTATCACCGCCGACGTGTGTATAGCTGAACCATATCACCCAGATCGAGTGGCACGACAGTTTCGTCTTGACCCAGTTGTACCCTTTTCTCCTCTAGCGAGCCTGTATACTCAAGACGAAATTGGAATTGCCTATGCTTTTTTGGTCACACCTATTATCCTTGGCCCCTGAAGAATTCCACTATTTTCCTGATGATGATCGAGTTGGGAACACCTCTGTAGCATGGGCTAATTGGTGGAAAAAAATTCTAAAGCCTTTTGCCGACATTCTGGGCCATCTTTGCAATGGCAACATGACTGGGAAGACCCCTTATGATGTAAGGATAAAAAATAAGCATGCACTACGCCTCGCCCATTGTCTGATAAAGATTTTATGATGGTGAGGAGAGTATCTATTGAGCACGGTGACCAACATGTTCAGTCCCTTGAGAAGGCAGAGACACCTATTACACATCAATGGAGACTGGTCCTCTATAATTATTTAAATGATGTTGTTGCTGCTCAAACGGTGAAGTCTAAAGAGGTGAGCTAAAGCACATGTGTGTCCATTTTTCATTATGTCTCACGTACTATTTGGTACTAATTTGAGAATTATTTTTTTGCAGCTACGACGGGGTAATGTACTGAAACAGAATGCCATAGCTGGGTCCTCCTCCGCTCATCCTCTATCCGGATAATGATATCTCAGACACTGCTGATGGGGTTATGTACCTAGGGTAGGGTCATGGACCTATCTAGGATACCATATCCAAGGACATCATCAGACGAAGCTACCTTCCAGTCGACCAAGAGAAGCTCCACTCGACCAAGGGAGACTCCACTCGACCGGCTAGAAGACACTCGACCATGAAGACGCACTCGACCATCAGAAGTTTAGGATCTATGCTGTATCCAAACGGTCTGTAATTAAGTAGTCTTAATGGTCATGATGACACTTTATGTAGGGCGTTACCAGTAACGCCCGACCTTAATGTACTTTAACCCTCCTCTACGTGGGTTGGCTGGGGTCCTGGCGTCCTCTATATAAGCCACCCCCCTCCACTGGTAGAAGGGTTCGCACCCCTGTAACTCATATACACAGAGATCAGTCGACCGCCTCCGGGCTCCGAGACGTAGGGCTGTTACTTCCTCCGAGAAGGGCCTGAACTCGCTAAACACTTGTGTGTACAACTACTTCATAGCTAGGACCTTGCCTTTCCATACTTACCCCCCATTCTACTGTCAGACTTAGAACCACGACAGTTGGCGCCCACCTTGGGGTCGATGTCTTAGCGACTTTTTTGGAGAAGTTGCAATTTGTCCGATCGCCTTCATCATGGTTTCCGGCGGAGCACTAGTCGAGGGCCACGAGATCCGTCTCGGTGCGCTCACTTTCATCGCCGACGACTCCGCTTGGCTCCAGGAGGCACCACTTGACATCGACGCGCTCCCCGTCCGCGGGACGACGCACTTTCGGGCGTGTGTCCGCGGCGTCTTGCTGCGGCAGCCGTCGACTCCATACCGATCGACTCCTGCGCCGTCCTCCCTCCCTGTCTCCCACCAGCGCAAGCGCTCTGGTCGGTCGAGGCTCCAGCGATGGGTGAGGCACGCAGTGGCTCGCCAATCGGCCACCACCCAAGTCGCGGAGATTGAGCCCGACGAATCTCTCTACGGCTTGTTCGACCTGTCAACTGGCTCCGTAGGGACTACGTCCGAGTGCGATAGCAGTGACCCAGCGGCGGAGGTCCTGATGGTCAACGGGCCCCGTAGTCCTCCCGGTTTCCCCCGCGGCGATGGGATGGACGACGAGGACGACCCCGCTCAAGCCCATGAAGAGTACCAACCCGAGCCGCTCACTTCCCAGCAGAGAGAAGAACTTCGCCGCCGGAACATGGATGCCCTGCATACTCCCATAGCAGGAGAAACACCTGAGGATCGCGCCCTGGAAGAGGCGCGTTTAGCCAACCTGGCTGAACGCACTCGACTGGAGAACCTTCAGCGAGCACTCGACGAGCGTGCGTGTCAACGAGCGACTAACTCCAATCGACGTCAGCTCTTTCCGCAACCAACTCAGGTATATCGAACCCCAATTCAGAATTTAGCAGCTGCAGCCCGCATAGCGGAGTCAATTCATCCCTCTCAGTCAGAGGCTGGAAGAGGCTTGATGCAGATCAGAGATTTGCTCCGGGCGGCAGGAGATCAGAATTCAGCTGTGTCACAGTCACGTAACAGGATTCACAGTCGATCTGTCGCTGCGAATACTGTTCAGTCGGCTCACAGTCCACGGTCGCCTCTGAGGCGCATGGGACGTGAAGGCCAGCGGGACCGCTATGATGACCGATTTGATCATGATGACAGGCGTCGAGTGCCCACTCCTCCTTCGAGAAGTGGGTCTAACGCCCATCGGCAGCAAGATGACAAACGCCAGCTCAGTGTTGGGCGGAGAGCTCCAGTCGACCCCAGAGAGCCAGGCTTTGACGCGAGATCCATCATCGTGCAAGGTTTGGTTGACCGAAACAGAGCTCATAGAGGTGGTCATGACAGAGATGTGCCCACAAGCAGCCGAGTCCATGTTTCAGGTCCAGAATGTTTTAGCAGAGCGATCAGAGCCGCAGTGATACCCCCCAACTTCAGGTTGGCGACTGGGGTGAGTAAGTTCACCGGAGAGTCTAAGCCTGAAACTTGGCTCGAAGACTACCGAGTGGCTGTTCAGATTGGTGGCGGTAATGATGAGGTGGCCATGAAACATTTGCCACTTATGCTAGAGGGTTCAGCCAGGGCATGGTTGAATCAGTTAGCTCCCAGCAGCATTTACACCTGGGAAGATCTTTCTCGAGTGTTTGTCAGGACGTTTAAGGGAACTTGCAAGCGACCTGCTGGATTGACTGAGCTACAAGTTTGTGTACAAAAGTCGAGTGAAACACTGAGGGATTACATCCAGAGGTGGATCACTTTGCATCACACTGTAGAGAATGTGTCGGACCATCAAGCGGTTTGCGCCTTCAAAGATGGCGTCAAGAACAGAGAGTTGAGCCTGAAGTTTGGTCGAACTGGAGACATGACCCTGAGTCGGATGATGGAAATAACCACCAAGTACGCCAACGGCGAAGAAGAGGACCGACTCCGGAGCAGCAAGTACAAGCCGAGTCAGTCGGATAAAGGAAACTCCAGTCGGAAGCAAAAGCGGAAGGCCGAGCCAGCAGCTCCTGGAGAGGCTCTAGCCGTGACACAAGGCAAATTTAAAGGGAAGCCCAAAGGATCTTGGAACCCCAAGAAGGTAAAGGATAAGGAGGGTAATTATGTGATGGACCTGCCGTGTCATATCCACACGAAGAAAGACGAAGAGGGTAACTTCATCTACCCAAAGCATACCACTCGCCAGTGCCGGCTCTTAATCCAGCAATTCCAAGGGAAACAGCCGAAGGACAAAGAGAAGCAGTCGGACAAGGCTGAGGACAAGCAGGACAGCGATGGAGAGTACCCTCATGTCAACTCCACTCTGATGATTTTTGCTGATGTAGAGAGCAAAAGTCGACTGAAAGTGATCAACCGTGAAGTCAATATGGTCGCCCCAGCGACACCAAACTATCTGAGATGGTCGCAAACTCCCATTACTTTCGACCAGTCGGACCATCCTACTCATATTGCCACTCCTGGGAGGCAAGCACTGGTGGTCGACCCGGTCGTCGAAGGCACTCGACTGACGAAGGTATTGATGGATGGCGGCAGCGGATTGAACATACTGTATGCAGAGACGCTCAAGGGAATGGGCATTCCGATGTCCAGGCTCAGTTCCAGCAACATGAGTTTTCACGGAGTCATCCCAGGAAAGAAGGCTGAGTCACTCGGCCAAATAGCTCTGGATGTGGTGTTCGGCGACTCGAAGCATTTCCGCAAAGAGAAGCTGACATTTGAAATCATGGATTTCCAGAGCGCCTACCACGCTATCTTGGGAAGACCAGCTTACACCCGCTTCATGTCTCGACCATGTTACGTGTACCTCAAGTTAAAGATGCCTGGCCCCAAAGGCGTGATCACCGTCACTAGTAACCGGCAGAAAGCATAAGAGTGTTTCCAGAAAGGCTCAAAGATTGCGGATGACCAGATAACAGTGATAGAGCTAGAGGGATACAAGAAGAACGCAGATCCGAGTGATTTACTGCGGGCCAAGAAGCCCGCCATGGAGTCAGCATTTCAGTCGTCCGGTGAGACAAAGCTAGTTCACATCCACCCGACTGACCCCAATGCAGCTCCGACCCATATTTCCACTACACTCAACTCTAAATAGGAAGAAGCGCTCATCCAGTTCCTCCATGAGAACTGGGACATCTTCGCATGGAAGCCAGCTGACATGCCAGGTGTTCCCAGGGGACTGGCTGAGCATCGCCTTAGAGTCGATTCAAAGGCAAAACCTGTTAAAGAACATCTTCAACGGTCCGCCGTTCAGAAGAAAAAAGCCATTGGCGAAGAGGTGGCTCGACTCCTTGCAGCAGAGTTCATCTGAGAGATATACCACTTCGAGTGGCTCGCCAATGTCGTTATGGTTCCCAAAAAGGACAATTCCCTTCGTATGTGCATTGATTTCAAACATATCAATCGGGCCTGCCCGAAAGATCATTTTCCTCTCCCTCGCATCGACCAAATTGTCGACTCGACCGCAGGATGCGAGAGATTGTCTTTTCTAGACGCTTATTCCGGGTATCATCAGATCCGTCTGTATGGGCCCGACGAAATCAAAACAGCTTTCATCACTCCATTCGGGTGCTTCTGCTATATCACCATGCCATTCGGTCTCAAGAATGCCGGAGCCATGTTCATGAGAATGATTCAAAAGTGTTTACTCACTCAAATCAGTCGGAATGTGGAAGCATACATGGATAATATCGTGGTCAAGTCGCGAAAGGGTTCCGACCTGTTGACTGACTTAGCTGAAACATTTGCCAATCTCAGGAGGTATGATATCAAGCTCAATCCTTCAAAGTGCACATTCGGAGTACCTGGCGGGAAGTTACTCGGTTTTCTCGTTTCCGAACGAGGAATCGATGCTAACCCAGAAAAAGTTGGCACCATACTCCGAATGAAACGCCCTGTGCGTGTGCACGATGTCCAGAAGCTTACTAGATGCTTGGCCGCGTTAAGTCGATTCATCTCTCGCCTCGGTGAAAAGGCGTTGCCCCTTTACCGACTGATGAAGAAGGCAAACAAGTTCGAGTGGACTCCAGAAGCTGATGCAGCGTTTGCCGAGTTAAAAACTTTGCTCTCCACCCAGCCGGTGCTTGCTGCTCCAATCAGCAAAGAGCCTCTGTTGCTTTATATTGCAGCCACAGGACAAGTCGTCAGTACAGTACTTACGGTTGAGCGGGAAGAAGAAGGGAAAACCTTCAAATTTCAGCGCCCAGTGTATTATCTCTCTGAAGTTTTGACCCCATCGAAGCAAAGATATCCTCATTATCAGAAGCTCGTATATGGGATCTACATGACCATGAAGAAGGTTGCCCATTATTTCTCTGATCATGACATTACAGTCGTCAGCGACGCACCATTGTCAGAGATTCTGCACAACAGAGATGCAACTAGTCGAGTGGCTAAATGGGCGATTGAACTCCTTCCCCTTGATATCAAATTCGAGGCAAAGAAAGCCATTAAGTCCCAGGCTATAGCAGATTTCCTTGCCGAGTGGATTGAACAGCAGCAGCCGATTCAAGTTCACTCGGAGCATTGGACCATGTTCTTTGATGGCTCTAAGATGTTAAATGGTTCTGGTGCTGGGGTAGTTTTGGTTTCTCCCCGAGGAGATAAGCTCAGATATGTGCTCCAGATCCACTTTGATTCCTCCAACAATGAAGCAGAATATGAAGCACTGTTGTACGGGTTGCGCATGGCCATTTCACTCGGCATCGGTCGCCTTATGGTTTACGGTGACTCAGATTTGGTGGTCAATCAGGTGATGAAGGAGTGGGACGTTAGAAGCCCAGCCATGACTGGATACTGCAATGCAGTGAGGAAGCTTGAAAAGAAATTCGAAGGGTTAGAACTCCATCACGTTCCCCGACTAAAAAATCAAGCAGCCAATGACTTGGCGAAGATAGGTTCCAAGAGGGAAGCCATTCCGAGTGGCGTGTTTCTGGAACATGTCTACACACCATCGGTTCAAGAGGATCCTTTCACTGAAGAAGCCCCGCAGCCTAAAAGCGCCACAGATCCGACTGAAGTCGAGGTCCCAGCGGTGGTCGACTTAATCATGGAAGTTTTGGTCATCACTCCCGATTGGACAGTGCCCTATATCGCCTATATTTTGAGGAAGGAACTCCCCGAGAATGAAGAAGAAGCTCGAGAGATCGTCTGCCGGTCCAAAGCCTTCACCGTCATGAGAGGTCAGTTATACAGAGAAAGTGCGACTGGAGTCAGCCAAAAATGCATAACACCGGAGGAAGGTCGAATGATTCTCAACGACATCCACTCGGGGACCTGTGGCCATCATGCGTCTTCTCGGACCATCGTGGCCAAAGCATACCGAGCTGGTTTTTATTGGCCGAGAGCGAATGAAATGGCGAAGGAGATAGTCGACAAGTGTGAGGGATGTCAATTTTACTCCAATATGTCACACAAGCCCGCCTCAGCCTTAAAGACCATACCACTTGTCTGGCCCTTTGCTGTATGGGGTTTGGATATGGTTGGCCCGTTGAGAACAGGAAGAAGCGGTTTCACACATGTGCTGGTAGCAGTCGACAAGTTCACCAAGTGGATTGAGGCCAAACCCATCAGGAACCTCGATGCTGGCACCGCTGTCAGCTTCATCCGAGAACTGATATTCAGATATGGAGTCCCGCACAGCATCATCACTGATAACGGGTCAAACTTTGATTCTGAAGAATTCAGAGCTTTCTGCACATCTCAAGGCACACGAGTCGACTATGCTTCAGTCGCCCATCCGCAGTCGAATGGACAGGCAGAACGAGCCAACGGTTTGATTCTCAAAGGGTTGAAGCCCCGTTTGATGCGTGATCTCAAGCATGCGGCTGGTGCATGGGTTGACGAACTTCCCTCGGTGCTTTGGGGGTTAAGGACCACACCCAACCGATCGACTGGAAGAACTCCATTCTTCTTGGTCTATGGAGCTGAAGCAGTCTTGCCGAGTGATCTTCTCCATAACGCTCCCCGAGTCGAGCTCTACACCGAAGCTGAAGCAGAACAAGTGCGGCAGGACGCAGTCGACCTTTTAGAGGAAGAAAGAGAGATGGCTCTGATCAGATCGACCATTTATCAACAAGACTTGCGTCGCTTCCACGCCAAAAACGTGAAGAGTCGAGCCTTCCAGGAAGGAGATTTAGTTCTCCGAGTGGACCAGCAGAAACCACACAAGCTTGCTCCATCTTGGGAAGGTCCCTTCATCGTCACCAAGGTTCTCCACAATGGAGCATACCGTCTTTACAATGTCGAGCATCAGATCGACGAGCCCCGAGCTTGGAACGCGGAGCTTCTCCGCCCCTTTTACACTTAAGTATTCACTCGGATGGGTTGTAATAAAAGTACTCCTGTAGTTTATTTATCAAAGACAAGAGCTTTATAGTTTTCCCAGTGATTGTTATTACTTTTGTCCATATAGAACAATCCCCCAGTGGGTGGCTTAGCTGCGAATCCGATTCGCCTAAGTCTGTAAAAAAATCCTAACCGAGTGGTGAGCCAGTTTCCCACACGAAGGCTTAGCTGCGAAATACGTTTTGCCTAAGATAAACAAAATCCTACCGAGTGGTAAGCCAGCCTTCCACTCGGAGGCTTAGCTGCAGTCCAAGTGCTCGCCTAAGTTTCCGAAAATCCTACCGAGTGGAGAGCGAACCTCCCACTCGAGGGCTTAGCTGCAGCCCAGTGCTCGCCTAAGTTTCCGAAAATCCTACCGAGTGGAGAGCGAACCTCCCACTCGGGGGCTTAGCTGCAGCCCAGTGCTCGCCTAAGTTTTCGAAAATCCTACCGAGTGGAGAGCGAACCTCCCACTCGGGGGCTTAGCTGCAGCCCAGTGCTCGCCTAAGTTTCCAAAAATCCTACCGAGTGGAGAGCGAACCTCCCACTCGGGGGCTTAGCTGCAGCCCAGTGCTCGCC
>NC_041385.1:759675397-759711345 GCF_002162155.2 Triticum dicoccoides
GAGCGAACCTCCCGCTCGGGGGCTTAGCTGCAGCCCAGTGCTCGCCTAAGTTTCTCAAAATCCTACCGAGTGGAGAGCAAACCTCCCACTCGGAGGCTTAGCTGCAGTCCAAGTACTCGCCTAAGTTGAATAAAATCCTACCGAGTGGAGAGCGAACCTCCCACTCGGGGGCTTAGCTACAGCCCAGTGCTCGCCTAAGTTTCTAAAAATCCTACCGAGTGGAGAGCAAACCTCCCACTCGGGGGCTTAGCTGCAGTCCAAGTACTCGCCTAAGTTGAGTAAAATCCTACCGAGTGGAGAGCGAACCTCCCACTCGGGGACTTAGCTGCAGCTCAGTGCTCGCCTAAGTTTATAGGGGAACTAATCTACTGCAATAAACGCCTCGCGTTAATCTGCAAAAAACACCCCAAACCAAACGCAAGCATATTCAACGTCGAAACCCAAGTTCGGATAATACCTAGCGGAACCGAAAGTGCTCGGGCGCTAAGCCTGTTAAGGTTTATCGGTTACAAAACCCACTCGGCATACCGAGGCAAATTTAAAGTATCAAGCTCAGAAGTTTTTTACCCCTCCTGTGGAGGGCTGGAAGGCGCAACAAACTCATCAAGGTCGATCCCATCTGCAATCCGAGTGGATGCAGCGATGAAGGTCTCCATGAAAGATCATAAATCATGCTTCTTGGTGTTAGCCACCCTGAGGGCCACCAGCTTGTCCCCTCGTTCATCCTTGCAGTGAACGCGGACCAGAGATAGAGCAACATCTGCGCCACACCTGGCAGAAGACTTCTTCCACTCCTGCACTCGACTTGGAACCTCGTTCAGTCGAGTCATCAGGGATTCAAGGTCGTTCTGGAGTGTCTCTCTTGGCCAAAGTGTCGTGTCGATGCGAGATGTTGCGACCTTCAGCCTTGCAAGATAGTCGATGACAGCTGCAATGCGAGATTCAAGCCGGAGCACATTCATGGCAACGTCGTCATTCATGCGAGAGTTGATGGGATCCAAGTTTATCTCCAGTCGACCGGTCTCCTCTTCAAAGTTCTGACAAAATTCTGCAAGCACAACCACCGAGTCAAAACTACGGTCGGAAGTAGCGGTTAAAAATTGGCCAAAGATTACCTTCAAGCATGAGGAATAGCTTCTTGGCGAGTCCGCCCAGATAAGCCTCCAGATCATTCTTCTTGCCCGACAACTCGCTGGCCTTGTCATTCAGAGCAATCTTGTCGTTCTTCAGTCGAGTGACTTCTTGGTTGGCCACGTCAAGAGCAGCTTTCAGAATGGCATTTTCTTCTTCAAGCTTGGCGACCGAAGCCAACTTCTCTTCAGCAAGCCTAGTCTTGTCCGCGGCCGTTTTTTGCGCCTCGGCAAGTTCAAGGTCCTTCTTTTTCAGAGCGTTCTTCAGTTTTTCTGCGAAAATCACAATAAGGTCAGAATCGGAGGCAGATAAGAAGCAAGGACAGTCGTCAAGATTCTCACCGAACATACCTTTTGCTTCCTCCTTCGCCTTCGTGAAGTTTTCTTGGACAAGCTTTTGGTCAAGTTCAAGCTGGATGAACTTGCTCTCCAATTCGGCGTAGCGAGAAACAAGGTCACAAGACCTCTGCGAAAGTTCAGTTGACAAAACTTCAACATCAATTCACTTCCGAGTGAGTAAGGAAAAATCATAGCGTTTCTAAGACTATGGCCGAATGCAAACATTCGACCATAGTCTCGGGGACTACACCCAGTGGGTGCACTGAGCGTGCCCCCACTAGTTTCATCAAGAGTCGACCAGTCGACCAACAAAAAAAAAGAGAGGCAATGTTCTTTAGACTATAGTCGACTGCCAGCAGTCGACCACAGTCTCGGGGACTACACCCAGTGGGTGCACTCAGCGTGCCCCCACCGGTCTATGAATCTATTCGACCTTGTCGAGTAAAGAAAAACTCAAAGCATAAAGACTATGGTCGACTGCCAGCAGTCCACCATAGCCTTGGGGACTACACCCAATGGGTGCACTCAGCGTGCCCCCACTAACCCGGAATTTCAATCGACACACACCCAGTGGGTGTAGGACAGACTCTAGGAATTTCAGAAAGAAGAACAGGCAGTGACCGACTGACCTGAACATTACTCTGGAGTGCCGAACTGGCGTCATAGGCTGCCTGGCTGGCTTCTCGAATTGCCTTCACTTGCTCCATCATGACCCCCGCCTGGTGTATCGCTTCTTTAGCAGCACTGGCTTGGTCTTCTGGAACGGGGTAGGTGGATAAAAGCGAGGGTTGAGCAGCACTCGACGACGAAGGGCGAGCACTCGTCAACGGCACCGCGAAGGTTACGGTGGGTCGAGTGACATTGTCTCCCTCCACGACCAACGTCTCGGGTGCCGGCACATCCTGAGTCGCCTTGCCAGCAGACGTTTTCTTGCTTTTCCTCGGCCGTGGTGGTTCTTCGTCATCGTCGTCAGGAAGGTCAATAACAATGTTAGATGAAACTGCAGAAAGAATCAAAATTAGAGACAACGAGTCAGTCGACTGAAAACGGCAACGTAGGAGTCATACCAGGTTTCGAGGTTGCAGCATCCTCCATCTCGTGGTCTTCGGCCCTCGCCGAAGTGTCGGAAGTAGCAGCGCTGCAGTTCCAAAAGTCATTCGATTGGCCCATGAGTCGACCAAGAACAAGTTCATGAAACAGGGAAAGCTCAAAACTACCATTACCCTGAGATAGTGGGGATCACCATCTTCATCTTCGGCAAGACCTTTGCAGGCTTCGACGGTGCCACTCGAGATTGCTTCGGAGCCTTCTCAGTCGGCGCCGGAGAAGTGGTTCGAGGGCGCTTGGTCGACTGGGAAGCGGTTGCGACCCCCTTACCTCGCTCAGTCGCTGGATCATGGGCAAGCTTCGAGCGTCTTTCCGAGCGGGGAGGTGCAACTTCCTCCTCCTCCTCTTCTTCTTCCTCCTCACCAGAGTCATCACCCTTGTCGTCGTCGTCAGCATCCGAATCCCACTCCTCCGGGCTTTCGCCCCCGCTTCCTTCCTCCTCCTCAGTCGGCGTATGCGCCCCATTGGGCATCGAGTACAATTCAGTGGTGGCCTGTCAAACAACAAAGCAAAACAAAGATCAATCGACCAATTCGCGGCAAAGCAAAATGGATAAAACAAGATCACGATCGGGAATAAATGGCCATACCACGTCATACCTCGAGGGTTGTCCTTGTTCCCTGTGATGGCGGCCACCCACCTCTCCAGCGTGGCGTCGTCGACTGCTTCTGGATGGACCCGAGTGGTGTCTTCGGTACCGCAGTATAGCCACATCGGGTGGCCTCGGTACTGGAGCGGTTGGATGCGCCGCCTAAGGAAGACTTCCAGAAGATCCATGCCCGTCACTCCATCCCGAACGAGTTGGACCACGCGCACCATCAACATTTTTACCTCGGCTTTCTCCTCAGGAAGCACCTTCAGTGAAGACGGTTTGTCCACTCGGTCCATGGAGAACGGAGGGAGACCAGTCGACTGCCCCGGCGTCGACTCGTCTTGGCAGTAGAACCAAGTCGACTGCCACCCTCTGACCGACTCAGGAAGGGTCATGGCCGGGAAAGTGCTCTTATTCCTCAACTGAATCCCAAGACCCCCGCACATCTGAATGACCTTGGTCCTCTCATCGTCCGGACTCGCCTTTTTTACCGTCTGCGAGCGACAGGTGAATATGTACTTGAAGAGACCCCAGTGCGGTCGACAACCCAGGAAGTTCTCACACATGGACACAAAGGCAGCAAGATAGGCGATGGAGTTGGGATTGAAATGATGGAGTTGCGCCCTGAAGAAATTCAGAAATCCTCGGAAGAAAACACTCGGCAGCAAAGAAAATCCACGATCTATGTGAGTGGCCAAGAGAACGCACTCACCCTCCTGCGGCTGCGGTTGGCACTCGGTCCCCGGAAGCCTCGCTGTCCCGTGGGGGATCAGTCCCTCATTGGCCAGGTCGTTGAGGTCCTTCTCAGTGATGGTCGAGCGGATCCAATCCCCTTGGACCCAACCCTTCGGCATGCGGGACCTCGACGAAGATCCGCCCCGACTAGACGGTCTCCCCTTCGCTTGCCCCGTCGCCGTCGCCTTCTTCGCGCGCTCTAGAGCCGCCGTCTTCTCCTTCACCATTATCGCCGGCGAAGCGCTCGAGAGGTGGATAAGGCGGAGGTAGGAGCAGGCTCCGTGGGCGGAGGCAGAGAGGGAAGAGAGGAGAATGGGGAGGCACTGTTCAAAAACTCTTCCCCGACGCTTTATATAAAGGCGCTTCCGAGTGGCTGACGAGTGGGTCCGAGCAGATCTGTCACATCCCGAAATAGTCGCACACGTACGATACGTGGCGAAAAAGGCGGCGTGGAAATCGAGGCGTCCATGCCTTATCCCGCCCGATTGCCGCGGATCGCCCCGCTTCGCGCGCTTCCCAAATTTCAGATCCCGCAAAATCCGCTAACAGCAGATCAATCTGTCAGACGATATCCTTCCCGCGATCCGTCGCTCGGAAGTTCACCAGAGTTCAAAAGTTCACTCGACAAAAGATAAGAATGGATCAAGGCGACTGAAGTAAAAGTTGACGCCAACGTCGAAAAGAAGATCGCCGATCCAAGATACGACATAACCAAAGTACAGTAAATAAGTCGGAGAAAATCATCAACTCCTTCCTCATTCGAACCTCGATCCATTCGGGGGCTAATGATGGGGTTATGTACCTAGGGTAGGGTCATGGACCTATCTAGGATACCATACCCAAGGACATCATCAAACGAAGCTACCTTCCAGTCGACCAAGAGAAGCTCCACTCGACCAAGGGAGACTCCACTCGACCGGCTAGAAGACACTCGACCATGAAGACGCACTCGACCATCAGAAGTTCAGGATCTATGCTGTATCCAAACGGTCTGTAATTAAGTAGTCTTAATGGTCATGATGACACTTTATGTAGGGCATTACCAGTAACGCCCGGCCTTAATGTACTTTAACCCTCCTCTACGCGGGCTGGCTGGGGTCCTGGCATTCTCTATATAAGCCACCCCCCTCCACTGGTAGAAGGGTTCGCACCCCTGTAACTCATATACACAGAGATCAGTCGACCGCCTCCGGGCTCCGAGACGTAGGGCTGTTACTTCCTCCGAGAAGGGCCTGAACTCGCTAAACACTCGTGTGTACAACTACTTCATAGCTAGGACCTTGCCTTTCCATACTTACCCCCTATTCTACTGTCAGACTTAAAACCACGACAACTGCCCCCTCCGATAGCGGAAAGAGACGCAGACAATCTACACCGCCTCACGTGGAACAAGAAGAAAGGCTGCCCTTGAAGCGCAAACTTGATTTCGGCCAAGAATCCAATTTTTCTGAACCAATAACATTGGATGGTCCGTCATTAGATGTTGAACTCAGTAACTTTGTTAGTGATGAAGATTTTGGTCACGTTCTCACGGGAGAAAAGGACCATGGCCTTGGTGACCTCTTTGATTTATCCGTTGAGGATTATACCATTGGCGAGTGTGGCGCAAGTCGTACGCCTTCCAGCCCGAGTGTGACTGAAGTTGTGCCTCATACCCCTAATGATCTTGGTTTCTTGTCAACTTTACCTGGTAGTTTATTTATTTATATGTCTATTTAACTGGTCGTGTTTATGGACCATCATTATCATCAGTTCTCATAACTCTTCTCTTTTTTTTAGGTTGCGAACAAGAAATTCGCCACTCACAAGACCCTGAGGTGATGGTAATATCGGGAAAAGACGCACAGATGGACTACAGTTTCGTCAAGGACACGTTTATGGAGGCTACAGATTTTGTGGTAAAACGAGCCCTCGAAGGACTGAACGACTCTACCCTCGGTGATCCCAAGCGATGCATCATACTTGAGAGCGTTTCTCAGACGCTGCCCACGTAAGTACCTGAGGTAGCTAAGGTGCAGGCCATGTTGGTCGGGCTTATTGACCTTTCCAAGAAGTTGGAGGTTGGCCAGACTAAGTTCACGGAGGAATCCGAGCGAGATGAGCATGTTGTTGCTGAAGTAGGACTTAAGATTAAGTCTGGCCATGAGGTTTCCAAGGCCATAATTGAGGACTTATCTGCCGTAGAAAAGAAGTGCACTGAAATGGAGGCACGTGAAGAAGAGTTGAAGGCCCAGTTTGAAGAGGTTACTGCTACTTTGCACATGCTTAAGTTGGAAATGGAACAACGCCGACAAGCACATGATGCCCATCAATCTGAACAGGAGAAGTTGGTGAAGAGTGTACAGGATACCAATGCTGGCAAACGTGCAAGGCTTGCTGAATTTAAACAAAAGACAGCAGATTTAAAGACTGAAGCAAGTCAGTTGTTGAACAGCCTGCAGAACTGGCGAGCTCTTTGAGAAGGCGTAGACTTTGTTTAGTTCTTTTTTATTTGGCCATTTCAGTTCATCATTTCCCTTTGAATCATTTTACGTCCAGTGCTCAGTTTCACTTCAAATGTAGCAGTACTTTGTTTATTCAGGTGGGAACTCCACATTTTATGCATGATGTGCTAGTACGCCAGCTTTGACGTTTGAAACATCCTTATTTATTTACACTATCGTTGTGTATGGCCTGCAACCTTATTTATTTTATTCTATTTGTTTATTATATAAATGCATGTACGTACCATTTTTTGTACGCCGGTTTGAGCTTATGAAGTCTGGAGCCTGCTTGATGTTTATTTTTATTACCCTTTTTTTACGTCACAGTTTATACTCGTAAGTCATTGGAGTTTTTTTTTTGTGCCCCAGTTTATACTCGTAGGGGTGTGGAGTATTTTGGATGATCTTTTTTTTTTGGCATCACAGTTTATACTCGTAAGTCATTGGAGTTCTTTTTGTGTGCCCCAGTTTATACTCGTAGGGATGTGGAGTATCATTTTTTTACTCAAGCATAATAGCGCTTAAGGAATTTCCCGTTTATCGGTGGCGGGCAATACTTGCCGTTAGGGGAAATTATCCTGTATGCACCACTAGAGTAGACCTTTTTTATGATGTAGGGACCCTCCCATTTTGGCTCGAACTTTCCCCCCATCCGTCGTGTAGCATTCATTGGACGGATGACGGTGAGCACTAGGTCTCCTTGCTTGAATGATCTCCTTTTAACGCGCTTGTCGAAAGCACGGGATATTCTAGCCTGATACGCCTCCAAATTTTGTAATGCCTGAAGGCGTTTTCCTTCGAGCATTTCGAGTTCACCGAAGCGTAATTTTATGGCCTCTTCTTCAGAAAGTTTCTCCTGAATAGCAACTCTAAGCGAGGTAATTTGTACCTCTAATGGCAAAACTGCCTCTCCTCCAAATACGAGGGAGTATGGTGTCATTCCAGTTGGTGTACGTGTCGTGGTTCTATAAGCCCACAAGGCCTCAAGAAGTTTCTCATGCCACTCACCCTTATTTCTAGACACGACTTTCTTTAACAATTTGCAGAGGGTTTTATTAAAAGCTTCCGCCTGTCCATTAGCTGCCGGATTATAAGCCGTAGAATAGTGATGAATTATTTTGAATTTCGAGCATAACTTATCGACATGTTTATTTTTGAATGGTCCCCCGTTGTCAGACATGATACGGGAAGGAGCTCCGAAGCGACATATGAGATGTGTTCTTATGAAGTGCTCCACGTGCTCTCCCTTATCCTCTTTTAATGGTATAAGCTCAGCCCATTTAGAGAAGTAATCCGTGGCGGCCAGGATAAATTTGTGCCCCTTTGATGATGGCGGATTAATAGGTCCTACTATATCCATTCCCCACATTTCAAATGGCCATGCAATATTTGTGGGATGCAACGACTCATGGGGTTGATGTATGAAATTACCATGTACCTCGCACTCATGACACCTTTTTGCAAATTTCATGGCGTCGTCAAACATGGTAGGCCAATAGTAACCAAGATGTCGCAATTGATAATATAACTTAGGGCCAGATTGATGCGCCCCACACACCCCGGCGTGCACTTCATTTAAGGCTTCCACAATTTCATTCCCTGCTAGACAGCGGAGGAGGATGCCCTCGAAAGAACGCCTATATAGGGTATCATTTATACATGTATAGTGAACTGACCTTTTCCGAACTCTAGACCTTTCTGCGGAGTCTAGAGGTAAATATCCATGGAGCAAGTATTCGAGGAAAGGGCTTCGCCAGTCTCCAACTTCAATCTCGTAAATATCTGCAGTCATTGCAACCGACGTCGTCGTCTACTCTTCCTCGGCGAGTATAGGTAGGATTCTGCATTCTTCAACACGAACGTCCATCATTTGATGTGAAGTTAATGACATACTAGCGGCTAAACCTGCTAAGGCGTCAGCCTTTTCATTCTGACTTCTTATAACATGCTGAATATTTAGATCAGCAAACATGGACATGAGCATTTTGGCTCATTGGAAATAAGGCATTAATTCTTCTTTCTTTACCATGTAAATTCCCAGTAGTTGGTTGATCACTAACTAAGAGTCACCATAAACAGCGAGTGAATCTAACCCCATATTCAGAGCTAATTCAAGCCCAATTATCAAAGCCTCATATTCAGCCGAATTATTTGAAACCGCTGAAGTTAGGGTGAATGAGTACGGGATTATCCCTTCACTGGGCGTCACGAAGACGACTCCAGCACCTGCCCCTGATCGTCGACATGCGCCATCAAAGTACATTTGCCAACATGTACTAGCAACTGATGTAGTGAACACTTCTCCGGCAAGTCATCATCTATGGGGAAATCATCGGCTATTGGATGTGTCGCTAGGAAGTTAGCTAACGCCTGCCCCTTCATGGCCTTTTGTGGCACAAACTTTATATCAAATTGCGACAAAAACATCGCCCACTTAGCCAATCTACCTGAAAGCACCATTTTATTTAAGATGTACCTGAGAGGGTCTGCTCTCGATACGAGGTGTACAGTATGCTCTAACATGTAATGGCGCGATTTTTGTGCTGCAAACACCAATGCGAGACATATCTTTTCCATGTCCGGATAGTTGCACTCAGCCCCCACGAGGGTGCGACTAAGGTAATATAGGGACATTTTCTTTCCGGACTCATTATTCTGTGCTAAAAGAGCTCCCAACGACATAGGCATGGCTGCCGTATATAGGATCAGAGGACGCTCCTTAACTGGTGCACCCAGGATAGGTGGGTGTATAAGGTATTTTTTAATGTCCAAGAACGCATTTTGGCATGCTTGGTCCCACTCGAATGAGACACCCTTCTTCATGAGATGTGAGAATGGTTTACATCTTCCTCATAAGTTTGAGATAAATCTCCTAATATATGCTAGGTGACCTTGAAAACTCTTTAGTTCATGTAGGTTTGTGGGTGGTGGCATTTTAACAATCGCTTTTATTTTATCTGGGTCAATTTGGATGCCATTCTTTGTGACCACAAAACCAAGAAATTTCCCGGAAGAAACTTCGAACGCACATTTCATGGGATTCATTTTCAAGTTATGTTCCCTCAGACGCTCGAAAACCATTGCAAGATGTTTCATATGGTCTTCTTCACGTTTTGATTTTACCACTATGTCATCAATATAACATTCAACGATTACATATAACAACCCATCTAAAACTATGGTCATGGCTCGTTGATATCTCGCCCCTGCATTTTTGAGTCCAAACGGCATGACCCTATAACAGAATATGCCTTTGGGCGTCCTGAAAGCGGTTAGCTCTTCATCTTTTGGCGCCATTTTTATTTGATTATATCCAGAATATCCATCCATAAAGGAAAATATTTCATGATTCATGGTAGCATCAACGAGTATTTCAGATATAGGTATAGGAAAATCATCTTTAGGGCATGCTTTATTTAAGTCCCTAAAGTCTACACACACACGGATTTGACCATTTTTCTTTTTAACTGGGACAATATTGGAAAGCCACTTAGGATATTTAACTTCCTTAATGAATCCAGCAGCTATGAGTTTGTCGACCTCGGCTTCTATCTTGGGGAGTAGCTCGGGTCGAAATCTCCTTTGTGTTTGTTTTACTGGGGGTACATCATCTTGCACGGCAAGTCGGTGCACCGCTACCTCTGGATCCAAGCCTGGCATTTCCTCGTAATTCCAAGCAAAGACATCTTTGTTTGCAGAAAGGAACTTACGATATTCCTCTTTCTTTTCTTTGGACATACGTGCGCCAATAAAAATCGGTCGAGGATCCTCGGCTGTCCCAATATTTATTTCTTCCAAGTCATCAATAGTTGGCTGATTACCATCCTCCATTTGTGGGGATGCCTCAGTTGGGTGTACAAATTCAGTCGAGGTCATACAAACCTCATAGCCCAGCCCATGTCTTTTTTCTTTTAAAGGCTGGCCCTCATGTAGAGCTTCGAGTTGTTCTCGGGACAACGCCTTTTCAAATGGCGCTCGTTGCCCCCGGCCATCGCACAACGACGGGCCAGTGAGAGTATCATATCCCATTTTCTGCATCATATACAAAACTCGGTTATCGTACAGAGAAATAGGCAATGACTCATCATCTTTATTTTCCAAGGTGATATGAACCACATTTTTATTTTTATTTTCACACTCATGCGGCTCCTCTTTATCTTGCTCAATTTTATGTTGAACCAAAGGAGGTAAGAGCATAGGCATTTTGGTACCTTTTTTAACAGATGATTTATCGATGACACGGAATATTGGGTCACCCCCTTCCCTTTGGTCACTTGGTATGTACTGATAAATCTTTCGGCCAGATGAGGATTCTGCAGTATTTTTCTTTACCATATTTGACTCAGGTACTATTACAGGCCTTGGCTTGTGTACTTTTTCAACAGGCTCAAAGTAGAATTTTGCATCAGCGTAGAAAGATTCAGCTACGGTGAATGGTCTCTTATCTGCAAATATTCTTACTGTTTCTCCAGATTTCTCTTTGTACTTGACACACTGATGGCGTGTAGATGGCACAACCTGATTTTCATGCAGCCATGGTCGGCCCAACAGTGCATTGTAAGATGTGGCTGCGCATCAATCACATGGAATCTCACGTATGTAGATAACGCTTCCATTTTTAGTACCAAGGAAATGGTACCCATGGCCTCTTGACCTGACTGGTTAAAGCCGTGAATGACCACATTTGACCGACTCAAATCCTTAGGGGAATATCCAATCCTTTTCAAAGTACGCAGAGGCAGCAAATTTATGGCGGATCCACCATCTATCATTATGCGATTTGTTGGCAAGTCATCAATCTCACCAAACATAAGAAGAGGCATGTTATGCTTCTTCGCTCCTAACAACATGTCCTCATCCGTGAATGTAATGTTTAACACATCATTTAATTCAGCTTTAGTCTTTGAGACTTCCATTCTATAATCTTCAGGAAATGACAATGCTGTAACTAGTGCCTTACGTAAATCCGAGGAAAGAGACAAAGCATCATACACAGAAAGCATAGCTGGTATTTTCTTCAAATGAGAGATTACATCATACTTGACCAACACCTTAGAAGGCGGGTCGATTGTCTCATTCTCGGTTACATCTTTGTTCTTAGGCTCCTTTCTAGATGGAGGATGTGGGTCAGCTAACTGGCGACCTGATCTAAGGTGGACATGATCCACCTCTGGTGCATCTTCTTCGGGGAAGTGAAGAGACTCCCTATCATCCTCAAACACACCTATAGTGAGAACATTGAATTCTTCACTAGGCGGAACCTTCATGCGCTTCACCAAATGCTGATATTTCTTTGGTACGAAGCGCAGAGGAGCGACATCTTCCATCACTCGGGGTAGTGCACGGCGTTTTGGCCGCTGCTCCCTGCAGTCTTGGGGTTCTTGAGAAGCTAGTACACTGGGCCATCCATCACGGCTGCAGGGAATGTGAGCCTCTCTTTGACGCTGACCCTGGGACATGGTCCCATGACCGAGGCACGGGAGGAAGCCTGGAGAGATAATTGGGGTAAATTCATATCCTGATGTAAAAATCATATCATCATAAGTTGGCCTCATATTTGAAGATGTGCAACTCACCGAGCTATCTTGAAGAGTGGCAACATTTGTTGTAGCCATCTTCTTTCCTTTCTTTAAACTTTTGAGGAGGTCCGTATCAATGGTCCCCTCATCGATCATTTTCTGTATGATATTCTTCACAACGAAGCAATCTTTGAGTGTATGGCCCAAAATGCGATGGTAGTGACAGAAATTTGGGTCATCAAATTTTGAAGCTTCTTCTGGCCTTTTGGGCTTGGGAAGTTCTATAAGACTCAACTCCTTTAAACCAGTGAAAAGGTCATCAATTTCTTCTACAGGAAAAGAATACTCCCTGTTTTGTCGCTCGTTGAGAGTTGGCCTCCTACCGACCTGTGCATCTCGCTGTCCTTGGTACCCTACAGGTGCTCTTCTGGGCTGAAACTGAGGTTTTACCGTCGTTGTCTCCATGGCTTGTGCAGACTTGGGTTTCATCGGCAACTTTTCACGCTGACCACCTTTGTCTGTAGGCTTGTTGAACATCGTTTTTGTTCGATGGGCGACAAGTTGCATATAATTTTCTATATCCGTGGATTTTGAAGCCAACTCTTCAAACGTGAGCGGCCTCACCCCCTGTAACTGGACAACCACTTCCGAGCAGAGATTGTTCATGCACATCCGCACTGCTTCTGGCTCGGTGATGGGTTGTGGGCAGTGAAGACTTAGGTTTCTCCATCTATTTATGAAGTCAGCCGCCTTCTCGTTGAACCCTTGTTCAGTTTGGGTCAACTTAGTTATGCCCACCGTCCTCTGCGTGCTATAGAAATGCTCGAGGAATGAGTTTTGCATTTGTTCCCACGTTTTTAGAGAGCTTGGAGGTAGCTTGCTGTACCAGGTAAAGGCAGGCCCAGACAATGTCTGTACAAACTGCCTAAGGAGAAGTGCTCCATTGTTGGCTGTATCTTGGCAAGCAGCAAGGAAGTGTGCTATATGCTCATGGGGAGATCCACTCCCATTGAACTTACTAAACTGCGGCTGTCTGTAGTTTGTTGGGAAAGGAACTAGGTCCACATCGGGTGGGTATGGCTTAACATACCATGGCCGCATCGAGTACTGAGTTTGCATCAACTGGGACTTTACCCCCTCAGCGATCATCCTTTGGATCGCCTCAAGGTTAAGCCCTGCCCCTCCATGTTGGCTGCTAGCACTTGCACCACCATCCCCTTCATTTCCTTTGTTCTGGTTATTGCCCATATGAATACGAAGGGCTGCTATCTCGTCTTCCTTTTGTTGGAGTGCTGCCGTAAGGTTGGCTAATTGCTCCTCAACCGAACGAGTTTCATTTGTAACTAGGACTTGCTTTGTATGCCCTGCACCATGGTGAAGTTCTATCTCATTTTCAGAAGGACAAGGAGTGCTATTTGATAGGGGATTGTAAGACCCTCCATTGCTTGACCCAAGTTCTTCATAATCTGCTGGCTGCGCGTCATGCGGCGAGGACCTTCTACAACAGTCTTGCATGCCTTCTTCCTCTTGAAGTGTGTTGATGCTGAGGAGGTTTCACTACTGTTGTCTGTCACCATTTTGACGCCAACTGGCATTGCGTTGAATACTTCAAATGAGTTACCCGATACTTTCTTGCGAGTTGGCCATGGAGCGAGAGTTCTGGTAGTCTTCTTTTCTATACTTGCCATTTCTTTTGCCCCATTTCCTCCACCGACTTGGCTTGTTGATGGAGAATCTCTTCCCTGTATTCTGCTATACCCCGAATCAGCTCGTACTGCCATCTCTCTTTGTTTCAAGGCAGCCCGCTTTTTGCGTGCATGAGCAGGCTGCTTCACATACTCTTGTCGTCGTGGATCTGCCTTCACAAATTCTTCATATTCTGGCCACTTCGAAAGAGTTTCTACACGACGCATGATGGCGCCACCAACATTATCAGCAGAGATAGAGCATCCTGGAAGTATTTCCATCAAAGCTTGGCAAACATTCTGTGTCATGACGGCATGGAAGCTAGCATGGCTCCCCCGCGGATCCTTGCATTGATCTTCCTTTCTCTGTTTCTGATGGGATATGCCACCTGCTTCCGTTGTTGATTGGTCATGTTTGCATCAGTTGCCACTGGGAGATCAAGCCATGCACGATGAGCCCTCTGCCGTCGACGACGACGACGTGCCGGATCGACTGAGCCTTAAAATGATGGTCTTGGTGCTGGCACTGATGAGGACAAAGGATCTGATATTGCAGCAGTTGGATCCACATGACCAGCTTGGAAGTCATCTGAAGTGACAAACACCCCCTGCCACTGGAGCGAGCGTCTATTGCTTGGCTCACCCACTAGGCATGGTCCAATGGGATTATAGCCCATGGTTGGGATAAATTCAGGTGCATCAACACGAAGTTGGTTTCTTGGACGAGTCGATTCTTCATGTGAGGAAGATTTAGTGTCCTCAGTCATTACACCTTTTCCTTTGTCCGCTGAGCAAGCCCTTTGAGCCGTCCCTACGTTGCTTGGGATAAGCTTATGTGAGATTTCTCCTGACCCTTCGCATGCGCCCACCCTAAGTTTTGAAGGTGTAAGGGGCACTGCGACTTTGGTCGATGTAGTTGAAGCAAATTGTCTTGGCGACGCCACCTTTAGTGATCCCGTCTGTTTTGCAAGAACAGGCCACTCTTCGGGTGTCATGCGAACAACCTTTGCTGGTACCTCATGGCCTATGACCTTGGTAGGTGACATCTTTGTGAAACTAGGAGGAACTGAAGTAGATGCAGAAGCTTCACGTACATGCTGATCCTTAGATGCTCTTGCAGCTGCATGCATCCTTCTCTTTGCTGACTTTGTGAGAACAGGAGTAAACCCTTCCTTCAGTGCAGAAGAGACTTCCTTTTCTTCTGGCTTAGTTGAAGATGCAGCTGTTGTTTCCAAACTCTTGCTAACTGCAGCCACAAGCGGACCAATTGGCACATCCAGCCACAGGTCACCAAAGCGGAGAGTGACAAATTGCTGGACCTGTCCCTCCATACCTTCAAATAAAGAAAACCATATATTAGTTTTCTTCAAATTCTTTTGTCGTATGTGTACATAATGTTTTATGCTTTATGTACTATGGGAATTCATATGTTGCAAATCCTATGTTGGAATTCAAAGATGAGGGGAGAAATATGTCCCACTGGGCGTGCCAGAATCTGATGACGGGAAAATGGCGGGCGTGAGACACGCGTCCACGTCATTGATACAGAGTGAAATTTAAATGCATAAAATAAAAATAGAATCAAACATTGCAGGTACATTATTTCCAGAACTCTTACATTTACATAAAAATTCTGTTAATTACATCTCCGAAGAGAAAACCCCTGATTAAGAATTCCAACATATCTATTACATAGGATTGCATCACATTCCTATTACAACATTCTACAAGAGAAATCCTCCTCGCGGTCGACGACGAACTCCTTCTTGGTGAGCTTGAAGTTTGGTTCCGTGCAAGTACTCTATGATTTCATGTGTGATGTTTGGAATATATTTCCCTGGAATGCAACAATTTGTCTGAGTTCAACCTCATTTATATGTGGGCTGCAGGCTGATTTTGGCTAGGCATAATTTTATCCTATGTTTGGCATATATGACATGCATATATTTATCTTTGGGAATTTTATATGACATCTTTGGTTTTGGTGGCATGGATATATGTGACATGCCAATTTTAATAAGTTTTGCATCATCACACTACTACTATCATCACGCGACACTGATGTGGTGCCCATGTGTAGCGTAACGGACTGAAGCTTTCTGACACAATCTTGATACTTTCTATGGTGCATGTGATATGTGCCATATTTTGTTGACTTTGACTTCATACGGTATCAAAACTAAGCACGCGGTGCAATGATATGACACACACGTATAGCTTGACCCGAATGGAGTTTGTTTATGATATTTTTTATTTGTTTAAAGCCTATGTGGGCTACATGAAATATGTGTTATCATGTATTTTGCATGAATTTTGTATGCATATGTGAATGTGGAGTGAACTTATTTTTTATTAAGTTCTGCTTTACCTGTATTACTACTAACACCGCGTAGCACTAATATAATGCCCGCATGCAGCGTAACCAAGCAGAGGTTTGTGGAGCACTTATGGTGTTGCGTGAGTCATGTGACATCTATCATTTTTGTTTATGTTTGTACCTTACATGATATTAGCACTAACTCCACGTAGCGTCATTTCATTGGCGCTCGTGTGTAGCATAACCCACGTAAAGTAAGTTTGTGATATCCATTTGTGATGATGCTAATAGTTTAGGCTCTTATAGCATTGGAGCATTTCATGGCATATTTTATTTGACTTTGGACTAAATATGTGGCCAGAATACTTTGTTTAATTTTCTCTTACTTGTATTACTACTAACACCGTGTAGCATTATGATAATGCCCACGTGTAGCGCAACCAAGTAAGATTGTTTTTTTATGATGCAACATGTTCTATCATTCATTTTGCATGATTTTGGTTTCTAGGTGTGTATCATGAACACATTTTTTGAATTAAGTCTTGCCCTGTTCGTATTACTACTAACACCGCGTGGCATTAAGATAATGCCCGTGTGCAGCGTAACCAAGTGAGGGAATATATTTTATGCTCTTGTTTGTATTGCAACTAGCGTGACAGATAATGCCCGTAGTGCAACCAAACAAGAGATTTTCATGAGTTTAGTTTAGTGCGTTCATAATTTCATTCCAACTTAGTCATATCCATTTTTTATGATGACCACATTAAGTCAATTTTATGAGGTTTTCGCACCTATGACACTCTCTTGATTTGTATCCATGTATAGAGACCAAACCAAGGAACGAGGCGTTCATCTTGGCTTGTATCGCTAAAGGAACCGAACCAAGACGGAGATCAATAGGAAGAAGCGCACGCAACATTTAAAAGAACCGTGCTTACAAGAATCATGCATGTTCCTTGACTCGTACCGCGATGGCCGAGCCGAAGGCGAAAGTTTGGGATAGATATAACATACTCCCTGGTTTGTACCGCGATGGCCGAACCAAGGACAAAAATTTGGGATGGATGCAACATGCTCTTTAGACTGTACCAAAATGGCCAAACCATAGACAAAATTTGGGATAAATTAAACCATGCACCTTAGTCTGTACCGCAATGGCCAAACTAAGGACACGGATTTTACGATAGAAGGAGGGAGAAAGCTCCCTAGCCTGTTCCGCAATGGCCGGATTAAGGGCAAGAAGTTTGGGAAGATGAAACACGCAGCTTGATTTGTACCGCGATGGCCAAACCAAGAACAAGAATTTTAGGAAGATGAAACATGCCCCTTAATTTGTACCGCGATGGCCGAACCAAGGGCTAGAAATTTAGGAGAAGAAGGAGAAGAAGGCTCCCTGGCCTGTACCACAATGGCCAAACCAGGGGCTAGAGGAGAGCCATTCAATCTCACCTTTCAAACCTCCTGCGTGCAAAACGCCTGCCTCCTACTCTCCTCCCGTGCTACTGTATACGTGTGTGATTTTTAGCAGATGAGAGGAACGAACTGAGGGCCGACCCCCGAGCAGCCGAGCGGCCATGTATTTATATGGAGCGGAGGAGCGCAGCGCAGGGTCCAGCCGCATGCACGCACGCCCTTCCACGTCGTGGATCGTGAGATCGTGTAAGATCGTGCATGGGAGCGGGGCTGCTCCTTTTTCTTTTTGTTTGTTTAATTGCTAATCAACCAGCAACGTTCCATCAGTACAGGCTTAATTAGGCCACGTTCTATCATTGTGTGGGCTTTTGCTCTAATTCTTTACTTAGGGCCAAATACATGCATGCAGGGAGAAGCTAGCTAGCGTGGGGCCATATGGGCCATGATACATACAGATGCCATGCATGTATGCTCGCTTAGCCTTGGTTAATATGCAATGATATTTGATGGAGGAACATACTGCACGATGCTTCGACAATATTGACGTTATCTTTGACGGTGAAATTTTAGATCATTATTCGTCCTCCACAGTGCGCGTACATACGAACCGTGCGTCCCTATATTTTTTTTTGTCAGCTGCGGCGCATATAAACCATGTGTCCTCCATTTTTCCATATATATCTATTTTTTCAGCGTCGGTGCGCGTACATATAAACCATGTGTCCTCCATTTTTCTACAGGAGAAAACTTGATGGCTGCTTATTTGTTTCATCATATTTTATAATTGTCGGTTTAATGCGTGCATAATCGACATTTGAAAATAAATCATATGCCTATTTCTTTAGTCATCAATTCGAGTGGTTGATTATAATTAATTCCTTTTCATTGTAAAACGGATTTTGCCGTTTTGTATTTATATTTTATGTGGTCTATGCATTTTGTTTGCCTTGGTCAAAATCCATGTCAACACCCCCACCGGCTCCTGGTGTCGCCGACTCATAGAATAAATCCAAGGCACATAGTTGATCTACCGAGGACCAAGGTATCACATGAGCACGGCACCGAGATTTATTAATGAGGTTCATCGATATAACACCGTCCCCGGACTTGAGCAAAATTACTCTAGTTTGCGCTCCCAACTTCCAAAGTATCGGTTCAATGTCATCACACACCGATCATTGTCTGCGTGAAAATGAACAACTCAGATATTGAAGACACCATATATTAGAGTTACTCGAACTCAACATCTTAACTCTTTCTTGACTGCCATCTAAAACTTGAACGAATTTCACCATCGCCTCGTTGAAAGATCGTAGATGTCGCCTAGAGGGGGGGGGGAGGGGGGTGAATAGGCACTTTAAAATAATTACGGTGAGGCTTGAACAAATGCGGAATAAACCTAGCGGTTAATTTGTCAAGCACAAAACCTACAACAACTAGGCTCACCTATGTGCACCAACAACTTATGCTAAGCAAGAAAAACTACTTACGTGATAGCAAGATATATGACAAGAAACAATATGGCTATCACAAAGTAAAGTGCATAAGTAAAGGGCTCGGGTAAGAGTTAACCGAGGCACGCGGAGACTACGATGTATCCCGAAGTTCACACCCTTGCGGATGCTAATCTCCGTTTGGAGCGGTGTGGAGGCACAATGCTCCCCAAGAAGCCACTAGGGCCACCGTAATCTCCTCACGCCCTTGCACAATGCAAGATGCCATGATTCCACTAAGGGACCCTTGAGGGCGGTCACCGAACCCGTACAAATGGCAACCCTTGGGGGTGGTCACCGAACCCGTACACTTTGGCAACCCTTGGGGGCGGTCACCGATACCCGTCAAATTGCTCGGGCGATCTCCACAACCTAATTGGAGACCCTAACTCTTGCCCGGAGCTTTACACCACAATGATTGAGCTCCGAACACCACCAACCGTCTAGGGCGCCCAAGCACCCAAGAGGAACAAGCTCAAGGGTACCAAGCACCCAAGAGTAATAAGCTTCTCAACTTGTAACTTCCACGTATCACTGTGGAGAACTCAAACCGATGCACAAATGCAATGGCAAGGGCACACAGAGTACCCAAGTCCTTCTCTCTCAAATCCCACCAAAGCAACTAATGCTAGGGAGGAAAGTGAGAGGAAGAACAAGAAGGAGAACACAAAGAACTCCAAGATCCAGATCCAAGGGGTTCCCCTCACATAGAGGAGAAAGTGATTGGTGGAAGTGTGGATCTAGATCTCCTCTCTCTTTTCCCTCAAAAACTAGCAAGAATCCATGGAGAGATTGAGAGTTAGCAAGCTCAAATAATGTCAACAATGGGGGAAAAACGAGCTCAAGAGATATGGAACCATTGGGGAAGAAGACCCCCTTAAATAGGTCCCCACGAATCTGCCCGTTATGTGCAGAAAGACATAGGAGCGGTACAACCGCTATGAGCACCGGTACAACCGGTAACAGGCAATAAGCGGAACAACCGACCCACAACCGCCCAACAATCGCACCACAACAGAAGCTAGTCCGGTGGTAGAGCGGTACATGGACGGTACAACCTCCGGACCAATTCTAAAGCGGTACAACCGCTCCAAACACCGGTTGTACCGGTCAACCGGTACAACCTCTCTATGGGGCGGTACAACCTCTCTATGTAAAACAGGCAATATCAAAACAGCCACAACTTTCGCATACGAGCTCCGAATTCGATGAAACCAAGTTTGTTGGAAAGCTAGCAACAAGGGATAACAAAATCTTGAAAGAAATATCAATAAGAAGAAAATTAGAAAAGGCCCATAAGAAAAAGGTGAGAACCCTTCCTCGGATAAGACCGGTAAAACCTCCAACACCGAAAACATCATAGAAGACGCATGCGAACTCCGTTTTCGATGAACTTAAGCTTGTCATCAATATGACCATAAGCTCTAAGACTCACAAAGAGAACCAAATAAGAACTAAGAAACATGATGCAAGGATGCAATGGTTTGAGATCTCTACTAACGATATGATCAAGCTACCAACTTGAGAGCCCCCCTTGATAGTACGACAAACGATCATATAACCTGGTCTTCCAACTACCACCACGAGACCGGTAAAAGAGAAAACCTATCAAGGGCAAACCTTTGCCTTGCACATGGTCCACTTGAGCTAGATGATGACGATCTTGACTCCCTCAAGTTGGACCATCTTTCTTGATTGCGTTGGCTCGATGAAGACTAGATGATTGCTCCCCCATACTCCACTATGGGTGAGCCACTCTTCCGCTCATCTTCACAAGTCCATTGTCACCACAATGGACGACAAGCTTCAAGCACTTGATCTCTTTGTGATGCATCACTTGAACTTGCACACCGCAACCTAACCCCACAAAGAACTCTCACGAAGACCATGGGTTAGCACACAAAGCGTAATGGACAATGCTTACCATACCATGGGATCACTTGATTCCTCGGTACATCTTGTGCGCTTTGTGTGTTGAATCTTTCCAAATCTCTTCATTTGGATGATGTCTTGAAGGTAGGCATGAATGATCACACAATCTTCTTCTTCAAGACATGCTTGCAATAAGCTCAACACTCACATGACCAATCTTTGGATAATTCCTTAATAGCACCTTGGTCAACTCATAAACTCCTTGAAACCAACACATGGACTTCAAGAAAAGCCTATGGACAAAACCTTCAAATATAACTCAAGGCAACCATTAGTCCATAGAGATTGTCATCAATTACCAAAACCAAACATGGGGGCATCGCATGTTCTTTCACTAGTGTCATCCTGAGTCAAATTCACAGTTGTCTCACCCTTTTTGGATAGTCTTTGACATGTCCCACCATTATAGCACTCTGCCTCCTTCTGCACTTTCCATCCGCACTTTTCCATGTGCATCGAACATCATGGAATATATGGCCATGTACTCTATCAGCTTTTGACAATTTCAGACTTTCCGCCACTTTCTCGGATTCTTCATGGTCAAGTTTCGTCCATCAACGGGCACGGATAGACCCAGTCACCAACTTAAACCTGGTACTCGTCAACACTGCTTCAACACCTTCTTGCACACCTTAATTGAGCATATGTTTGACCACTAGTGCCTTGGTCTGTCGCTGTGTCCTGGGCTTACCGCATGCCTCGCCGCTATCACTGGGTCGAGCCTCTGTTGTCCTGGTCGAGTCTCCTTGGTAGCTTGCCCACACTGCCTCAACCCCCACTGCAGAGAACCATCAATCATGTATCGCGTCTCCATCAGACCACAGGTACTCTCCATCGACTTATGTTGTAGCCCCTCCATCAGCTCAGAGTAAAGTCTTCCGCTAGACTCCAGCTCCACCTTCAACATAACTCCATGGTGGTTGTACGTGCCACCTCGCGCACGTCAACTCCAACCTCTCATGCGTACGTCATCTTGAATCAACCTCGCGCCATAGTCTTGTCAAAGCCGCACAAGCCCTCAGACATGCACCACATGTTTCCACGCTCCAGAAGTCGGTCACCATCAGTATCACGCTCATATGTCATCATCGTTGAAATCACCGCCGTCTTCCATCCAACCGACACCCTGTCGATCCGTGAGATTGTGTAATCCGACCCAGTCGACCTTGTCTGACCGCAACCATGTTGCACCCTGCGTCGTGTCTGCCCTGCAGACAGCGGTGGAGCCAGGGGGGGGCGAGCAGGGGCCTGCCCCCCCTAACGATCGAGCGAACATTGTAGGCAGCGGTCTATTAGCGACATGATTCGCAATGTAGAACGTACTTGCCCCCTCCCCTCCCCATTACGTGAATTCTTGAGAAAGGAAAAAAAAGCCACTTACAAGCCCACTGATTAGGCATTTTCTAAGTCCATGCCCACTCAGATTGGACTTTGCTAAAAAAGGAAGATTGGACGATTGGCCGGCCTCCGCTAAATCTCCTGGCGCTACACATTATCTCCGTGATTAGCGTGTGCATGGTTAGGGATGTACCGCTGCCATCCTAGTATGCCTTTGCCGCCTCCTTGCCTTGGGTCTTCCCTAAGGAAAGATCTGATTCATACGGCGATGCAGGCTGCTTCACTCACCCAATTCTTCAAGCTGCAGTCGACGAACTAGCCAATGATAACACATCACATTGTCTATCAATCTCTCTCTATTCTCATGTTGTATCATGTTGAACTTCTACGTTAGAATTTATTTATTTTGGTTGTGTGATTTGTGATGGGACGCTGCGCCTAGGTTATAGGCACTTGCAATCGTTCGAAACCTCGGACCCGTTAATGAGGAGGGGTTGGAGTTGATTCTCTAGGTATATGGCAATGTTGATCATTTTTCGCTCATTAAACAATAAAATTTCCTAATACAACCAGCGATGGTTCGCCATTCAAACCTATATAAATGCAAACTAAAAGCCAACCATATGGTAATACATGATTAATCTTGTCTGTATATCCAAAATTTTCATATGAAAATGGTTTATAGCATGATACTTCATGTCATATGTTAGAATAGTTTGATTATCAACTTTGTCTTATTGGCACATATCTGAAGCTATTGACCAATTAGCTATCGCTAGACACGCTCCAGCAGCAAACAAAATTTGTGTGTATCGGCAAAGTTAGATGTGAATGATATTTGAATTTAGAATTATTGGGTAGTATGTGAGGCACAAAATATTTTCTGGCTTCATCGCCATCTGCCCACCCCCACCCCCACCCCTATGCCTAAATCCTAGCTCTGCCTCTGCCTGCAGATCTCCGTGCATTGATTGACACCCTGTGTATGCATGATCTTGTCACAACGCGATCCAAACTCCTGCTTCGAGCCTTATACGCATGACGCCTTTCACCGCGGATCCATCTTGATTGACTTGGCATCCCGTTACACAATCAAGCATACCCGTTGCACCATCATATTATTTGTCTAGATATGCCATTATCTGAAGTTTTTGGTTCCAGTCGAATTATAAGCCAATCGACAATATCCCAACTTCATGGTTAGCTTGTGGAAAATACCATCTGTACCATGATGCAACACTTGAATACAAGCAAACCGGTCAGAAAGAAAATTCTTCGGTCAAGTTGCCAACTCATGTCAATCCCCTTTTAGACCCGCGACTCGAGTCTGCAGAATTCCTGGCACACGTGCTAGTGTGCACTTCCCTTGACATCAAAAATACCTTGAGCCGATGCAAACCGTGAAGCACTTGTGTACGTACAAGGTCGCCACAATTAGTTTAGCCCCATATTGTTAGACCTGCGCATGTCGGTTGTCCGTCTGTCGCTGACTGGTCACTGCCCGGACCGAGCCCATTTCGCGGGACGTTGACGCTAGAGGAGCCGTTGCCGAGAGGAAACCCCCTTGTAGGGCAATCTTGGCCTTGCCGTTGTCAATGGTGTCAGAGAAGTCCTCGTCAAGAGTGATGGTCTTGTTAGTGAATGTCTTCACAAAGATCTGCATCTTGAGGTCAAGTCTTGACGAATATCTGCATACCACCATGTTGACGAAATACGGAATGTGGTATAAACTCCTTTTGAATGCTGTAGTCAGCCAGAGTGCTGCCATCCTCAAGCTGCTTGCCAACAAATAGGAAACAACCACTTCTCTTGAGGTAGATTTCTTCTGTTTTGGATCTTGACAAACATCCGTGTGCAGGGGCGAAGCTAGCAATATGGTGTGGTTTGGCCAATGCCATACCTAAGCTGCCGTACAAATACTAATATACTATGTATATATAATAGAGCCAAGCATATTTTTTATGTTTTGGGTTGAGGTGTGCCTCCTCCTGGATTAATTTGGTTGCTGCCGTTGGAGTGATGGGTCATGCCATGGGCTGTCCACATATCGTTAAACTAGGGCACGATCCATCACGATTCACGACTGCTCGGCTGTTCCGCTGACTACTCGCGAAACGGTGAGGCGGCAGGGGAAAGGGGTTTAGAACATCTCCAGCCGCGTTCCCAGGCCCTTCTCAGGCGTTTTTTTACACCGATGCCGGAAAAACATCTCAGTCGCGTCCCCAGGACGCCGAATTACGCCGGCTCGGCCCATTTTTGCGTCCGGCAATTGCAGGCCGACCCGGCGCACTGGGGGGCGCCGACGCAAGGGAAAAAAGCTCCTGGGCCACATTGTCAGGCAAAAAGTCAAGCCACCCGTCCAGATTCGCCTCCGCCCCCCGCACTCGGCCGCCACCCTGGACCATCATGCCGATCCCAGCGCCGTCCACCGCCCACCGCAGCTAGATAGATCATTCCCAGCCGGAAAAAAGAAGAGGTTTCGCCGAGGCAGCCTCTCCGCCGCAGTCCGGGCAACTTTTCCGGTGTTCTGGCCGCGCAGGGCCTGTACACCGGCGGGTTTGCGCCCACCTCGCCCGCAAGGTGTTCCGTGATTTGCCCGGCCCGTCGATGGACTCCAAAGATGAGGAGGAGCTCGCGGCGTTGCTGGAGGAGGAAGCCGAAGCCGACGTCCAGGAGCAGGAGCATCTCATGGTGCTCGCTGCCCTCGCCGGCCTGCTCGCGAGCAGTGAAAAGCTGCGGCGAGGTGGCTCGAGGCCTGGGCGGGTGAAAGCAAAGAACCGGCATCGTCTGGAAGGCTACTGCATACTCTACTCGGACTACTTCGCCGACGCTCCATTGCACGGTGAGAAAACATTTCGGCGCCGTTATCGGATGAGCCGAAAGCTTTTCTTCAGGATTGTGAATTTCATCTGGGAGTTCGACAGCTACTTCAAGTGCAAGATGGATTGCACCAGCACACTTGGATTCACCTCAATCCAGAAGTGCACGACAGCTATGAGGATGCTTGCATATGGAGCTCCCGGTGATTCACTCGTAACAAGAAAATAAAGTTTCTATGATCTGATTGTGGAGATTAATATTTGAGTTATGAGTTTGGCCTTCACTTAAAACAACGTGGAATTGTTTCACAACTCACGCCACCTGGAACAGCACAGCGTAATGGTGTGTCCGAAAGTCGTAACCGTATTTTATTAGATATGGTGCATTCTATGATGTCTCTTACCGATTTACCACTATCGTTTTCGGGTTATGCATTAGAAACAACCGCATTCACGTTAAATAGGGCACCGTGTAAATCCGTTGAGACGACACCGTATGAACTGTGGTTTGGCAAGAAACTTAAGTTGTCGTTTCTTAAAGTTTGGGGATGCGACACTTATGTCAATAGGCTGCAGCGTTATAAGCTCGAACCCAAATCGGAGAAGTGCGTCTTCATAGGATACACTAAGGAAATAATTGGGTACATCTTCTACTACAGATTCAAAGGCAAGATCTTTTTGCCAAGAATATATCCTTTCTAGAGAAGGAGTTTCTCTCGAAAGAAGTGAGTGGGAGTAAAGTAGAACTTGATGAGGTAATTGTACCTTCTCTCGAATAGAAAAGTAGCACATTAGAGAAAACAATTCCCTTGATTCCTACACCAACTAGATAGGAAGCTAATGATAACGATCATGCAAATTTAGATCAAGTTACTACTGGACCTCGTAGGTCGTCCAAAGTACGTTCCACACCAGAGTGGTACGGTAATCCTGTCCTGGAAGTTATGTTATTAAACCATGGCAAACCTACAAACTATGAAGAAGCTATGATGAGCCCAAATTCCGATAAATGGCTTGAGGCTATGGTAAAGCCTGTATTTACAAGAAAGTGAGTGGGAGCTCTATAGCATTTCTGATATTATATGTGGATGGCATATTGTTGATTGGAAATGATATTGAATTTTTGGATAGCATAAAAGGATACTTGAATAAGAATATTTCAATGAAGAACCTCGGTGAAGCTGCTTATATATTGGGCATCAATATCTATAGTGATAGATCGAGACGCTTGATAGGACTTTCACAAAGCACATACCTTGATAGAGTTTTGAAGAAGTTCAAAATGGATCAGTCAAATAAAGGGTTCTTGCCTATGTTACAAGGTGTGAAATTGAGTCAGACTCAAAGCCCGACCACTACAAAAGATAGAGAGAAAATGAAAGTCATTCCCTATACCTCAGCCATAGGTTCTATCATGTATGCTATGCAGTGTACCAGACCTGATGTGTGCCTTGCATAAGTTTGGCAGGGAGGTACCAAAGTAATACAGGAGTGGATGACTGGACAGCGGTCAAGAACATCCTGAAGTACCTGAAAAGAACCAAGGATATGTTTCTCGTTGATGCAGGTGACGAAGAGTGCGTCGTAAATGGTTACGTCAATGCTTGCTTCAACACTGATCCAGATGACTCTAAGTCACGGACCGCATACGTATTTATATTGAATGGTGGAGCTGTCAGTTGTTGAAGTTTCAAGCAGAGCGTCGTGGCGGGATCTACGTGTGAAACGGAGTACATAGCTGCTTCGGAAGCAGCACTTGAAGGAGTCTAGATGAAGGAGTTCATATCCGATCTGAGTGTAATACCCAGTACATCGGGTCCAATGAAATTTTTTTTGTGACAACATTGGAGAAATTGCCTTAGCGAAGCAATCCAGGTTTCACAAGAGAACCAAACACATCAAGAGACGCTTCAACTCCATTCATAAGAATGTCAAGGATGGAGACATAGAAGTTTGAAAAATACATGCGGATCTAAATATAGCAGACCCGTTGACTAAGCCTCTTCCACGAGCAAAACATGATCAACACCAAGACTCCATGGGTGTTAGATTCATTACAATGTAATCTAGATTATTGACTCTAGTGCAAGTGGGAAACTAAAGGAAATATGCCTAGAGGCAATAATAAAGTTGTTATTTTATATTTCCTTATTCATGGTAAATGTTTATTATCCATGCTAGAATTGTATTGATCGGAAACTTAAATACATGTGTGGATACATAAACATATACCGTGTCCCTAGTAAGACTCTACTAGACTAGATCGTTGATAAAAAATGGTTAAGGTTTCCTGACTATAGACATGAGTTGTCATTTGATAACGGGATCACATCATTAGGAGAATGCTGTGTTTGACAAGACCCATCTATTAGCTTAGCATATGATCAATCAGTTTATTGCTATTGCTTTCTTGAATGTCAAATACATGTTCCTTCGACCATGAGATCATGCAACTCCCGGATACCTGAGCAATACCTTGTGTGCTATCAAACGTCACAACATAACTGGGTCATCATAAAGATGCCCTACAGGTATTTCCAAAGGTCTCTGTTGAGTTGGCATGGATCGAGATTGGAGTATCGGAGAGGTATCTCTGGGCCCTCTCGATAATACACATCATAATAAGCTTGCAAGCAAAATGACTAAGGAGTTAGTTACGAGATGATGTATTATGGAACGAGTAAAGAGACTTGCCAGTAATGAGATTGAATTAGGTATGGAGATACCGACAATCGAATCTCAGTCAAGTAACATACCGACAGACAAAGGAAATTACGTATGTTGTCATTACGGTTTGACCGATAAAGATCTTCGTAGAATATGTAGGAACCAATATGGGCATCCAGGTTCCGCTATTGGTTATTGGCCGGAGAGGTGTCTCGGTCGTGTCTACATAGTTCTCGAACCCGTAGGGTTTGCACGCTTAACGTTCGTTGACGATATAATGTTATATGAGTTACATGATTTGGTGACCGAATGTTGTTCAAAGTCCTGGATGAGATCACAGACATGACAAGGAGCTCTGGAATGGTCCGGAGGTAAAGATTGATATATAGGACGATGATATTTGGACACCGGAAGAGTTCCGGGAGGTACCGGGTAGTCATCGGATCACCGGACGGGGTTCCGGGAAGCCCTGGGGATAATGGACATATTGGGCCAATAGAGGGGAGCACATCAGCCCACAAGGGGCTGGTGCAGCCCCCAATGGCAGCCAACCTATGGGAGAAAGGAAGGATGGGGATTTGGCCTACCCCTTCCTTCCCTCTCCCCCTTTCCTTCCCCTCCGGCATAAACATGGAAGGGGTGGGGGGAGGCTAGGGGCAGAAGCCCAACTGGGATTCGAACCCACTTGGTGCGCCTCCTGGCTGCCTCCCCTCTCCCCCACCTATATATATGTGGGAGGGGGCGCCACACATAACAATGACAACCTCTTAGCCGTGTGCGGAGCCCCTATCCACAGTTTCATCCCTCGGTCATCTTTTCAGAGTGCTTAGGCGAAGCCCTGTGGAGATAGCATCACCACCACCGTCACCACGCCATCGTGCTGCTGAAACTCATCTACTATGTCACCCGTCTTGCTGGATCAAGAAGGCGAGGACGTCACCGAGCTGAACGTGTGCTGAACGCGGAGGTGTCGTACGTTCGTTACTTGGTCGGTTGGATCGCAAAGAAGTTTGACTACATCAACCGTGTTACTAAACGCTTCCGCTTACGGTCTACAATGGTACGTAGACACACCCTCCCCTCTCCTTGCTATGCATATTCACGGATAGATCTTGTGTGAGCGTAGATTTTTTTCCATGCAACGTTCCCAACAGGCCATGGCTCAAGAGGTCGGACCCTGCGAGGCCGTGGAGTGAGTTCGACATTCAGGTGCCTTGTGACTCCATGGACTTATTCAGAGCGGCCACCCACTCGATCGTGGGCAACGGAAATACGACCCTCTTCTCGGAAGACTGATGGGTCGAGGGCCTTAGGGTGGAAGAGATAGCACCTAGCCTCTATGGCCCGGTGAGGCAAAACATGAGAGCCACTAGAACGGTCTCCCAAGGAATGACGAATGCAGCCTGGGCCACGGATATCAGACCTGAGCTCTCACCACAATTGCTACAGGAATACTTACTACTGTGGGAGCGGATAGCGGGGATCCAACTGGATCAAGACAGAGATGACTCGGTGCACTGGGCATGGGAAGCAAATGGAACTTTCTCAACCCAATTGGCATACAATGCAAGGTTTTGGGGCCGGCAGATCACACCGGCAGCACAATTCACGTGGAAGCCCAGGGCGCCGCTGAGAAGCAGGTTTTTTGCATGGCTCGCCCTACGTAACAGATGCTGGACTTCTGACAGATTACCACGACGTGGACTAGACCACCAGCAAGCCTGCCCGTTAAGCGACCAAGCGGAGGAGACCGTAGATCACATCCTCGCCCAATGTGTCTTTGCAAGAGAGGTATGGACCCGGACATGCACGGCGATGAACAAACAAGAGTGGATACCAATTGCAGATACAAGGCTTATAGAGTGGTGCCCAAGTAAGGGTGGAAACAATGGAGACGGAAAAGATGTTCATGTTCTCGTCTTACTTGTGATGTGGGAATTATGAAAGCATCGAAATGCGATCGTGTTTGATGGTGCAACATCATTGGTGGAAGAGGTACTCTCCGCAAAATCGAGGCCGAGGATAGATCATGGAAAACAACAGGCATCATCAAGGCGGATGGGGAGAGTCTCTTTAGAGCTCTAACGGTGGGTAGTGATGCGAGAAGTTAGCAGCGTGTATACTGGATGCGTGGAGTTGGGTGTATATATGTATATGTAAACCCAAAATGAAGGGGCTCTCTACCCCTCTCTCTCTCTCTTCTATAATAAGTACGCGTACTCATGCATATTTGAAAAAAAGAAAGAAATGAAAAAGAGATCTTTTATCAGATCGGAAGAGATTTTGGTGCGTACCGAGCGCGCTGGCCAAAAGAGTCTTTTGGCATTGCTAGTGACTCGGCGCCCCAGCTGCAGTGTAGGCTCGCCAAAAGATCAGCCCCACAGCGGTTGCACTGGATAAGATCGACACTAATCTTATCGAAAACGAAAAGGCCGAACAAAACTATCCGCCCCCGCTTCTGGAAACTGCGACCCAAGAACCAACCCCCTCCCTCCAAGCAGCCGCAACGCTCAGCAGAACGCAAACACGCCATCACCGCCGTCACACCAAACGCAACAAAGCAGAGCAGACAGCAGAGGGTGGTCGACATCGGATCGGCATGATCCTCGTGGCGGTCATGGCGGAGCTGCTGGAGGAGTACACGGCGGCGGTGGCGCGCGCCCTGGAGCGGCTGCTGTCCGCGGCGCCGCTGCGCATCCTGCCGCGCCGCGTGCGGTTCGTCGTCCTCCGCACCCTCCCCTTCGCCTCCCCCTCGCCGCCCGTGCCGCCGCCGCCCCCGCACGCCGTCCCCGTTCTGCTCGCGCGCTGATCATGGGCGGATCGAGCTCAGCTCATGCTCTGGACTCAAGTGAGGCTGCTTCTTGTACATACTCCGGTCCGGTTACCGGCCCAATAACTCGGTCAGCATGTACTCTGCTTGAGATGTTGCTTGCCTGTTGTTTGACCTTGCGGACTAGTCAGTCATGGCTCAACTGGTGATGAGATATGTAAATTTCTGTATATATATGCCAGCTTGTCACTTTCAGATGTAGTATTTCGATTCGCAAATTGTTGACTTGGAACAAAAATTCTCAAAGAGTCGATCAACTGCTAGTCTGCGTACAAACACTGTACAGGCAACCCGCAAAACCGTCGGGTAAAAACCGTATTACGCCGATTAAAGGGGATTGTGAGGATTAAATCCCCTGCAAGTTAAATTCCTCCCCAATCCTTTTCAAGCTCCAATCCCCTTGGGAAAAGATTGAATTAAGGCAAGTGTTTGGAAATAAATAAATAACCATGAGTTTGTATAAATAAATAAAATAATTGTACCATTGATAAGCCCGGTACGAGTACGGGAGGCAATACACATACCGTGTATCCGCATATCTATATGTTAGAAGGGAGAGAGAGGATTGGTGGAATAGTTGTTGTATTGCTTGAGCCTCGTTGGCATATATATAGGAGTACATGATCTACTTGGAGTACAAGCCAAGCCAGAATATTTCCTAGTCTAACCTATGTTTCCTAATACAATCACATTATTCAACATCCCCCCGCAGTCACAAAGGTAGCAATGCAGACCGTGAGACTGAAGAAGAATTTGAAGGCAAGCCGACGGACACCCTCCAAAGTCGTAACGGTCGACGCATCACGGAGTCGTGGCTAGAGTGGAAACCAATGAGGTTGCTCAAGCAGGCGGTAGCCCTTTGTGCCGTTTGTCGATGTAGCCGAGAGCGTGGGTGGTGGAGTCGTGGTCGAGGTAGCCGTGCGAAGAATGCCGCGGTCGATGTCGAGTCGGGGTGGCCGGTGTCGAGGAAGTCACCGTGGAGCCGCAGGCGCAAGAGGGCGCCGAGTTAGCATGGGCACATTGGTGTCGAAGTAGGGGTGCGTCGGGAAGAAAATGTTGTTGACGACACGTCGCAGCGGGTTTGCCAAGCCCGGGGACACATCGTGGACGAAGGCACGCACCGGTGTTGCCAGCACCAGGCATGCGTAGACGGACGAAGACGAAGTTGACGAAGCACCGACCAGGCTTGCCAGGACCGGGGACACGCCGTGGATGAAGGCACGCATCGGTGTTGCCAGCACCGGACATGCGTAGACGAGGGACCTGCACGAGCTGTACGCCATGTCGGAGAAGTCAGAGGGGCCAGCAGAGAAGAACTCGACGACGATTGCGGCGTCCATCGGCACGGGGCCGATGTCACCAATGGTGGTCGGAGTAGACGAAGTGGTTGGGGTAGATGACGACGACGCTGGTGATGGGCTGGTGCTTGGACGAAGACGAAGGGGTTGGACGGGCGGCGGCAGCGGCGGCTACGAACGTAGCGGCGGCGGCAACCAAAGAAGAGCGGCGGCGGCGGCCTGACGGCGGCGGCGGCGGCGGCTAGGTTAAGAGTGCGGCGGCGGTGCTCGAAGTAGGCGAAGAACCCTGAAAGCGTGACGAAGACCGGCGCGGACGGTGGCGTTCCCGCGCCAAGGAAGACGGCGCGGCGCATACCACGGGAGGTCGACGCGTGGTGACGGCGGAGCAGGCCGCGAGCCGCGGCGCTACGGCCCGAAGGGGCGACGCAGCGGCGGCAGGCGGGTCGGGTCGACGGTGGGAAGACCTCTGGGCGGCGACGGGGACCGCGGGCCGTGACGCTGCGGCCTGAAGGGGCGACACAACGGCGGTTCGCGAGTCGGTGCAACCTCGGGGTGGCGGCGGGGACCACGTATTGCGACACTATGGCCTGAAGGGGCGACGCAGCGGCGATGCACGAGTCGATGCAGCCGCGAGGAGAACCACGGGGCGGTGGTGCTGCGGCCCGACGGGGCGACGCAGCGGCAGCCCGATGCTCGATCGGTGGAGAGGCACACTGAACTTAGGGACGGTCTTCACAGGACCTGCGGAGGCGCGCGTAACCGAAGGGCCAGGTCGGTTGCGCGGCGTAGATGAGGCGGATCGTGGCGGCGAGCGGGTTATCAAGCCGATCACGCGCGAGGTCAGGGACGCCGCTCGATGGAGGCATGGTGACGGCGGAGTCCGAGATGAAGCCAACGACGACGGACGGCGTGGGACATCGTGCGGACGAGCTTGTCAGCACCGGCACCCGGGCTGCCAAAGCAACGCCGGTGCCCGGGAAGCGAGGCCCGAGCGACCAACGGAGCAGCGGCGCCCGAGTTGAGGTAGCCGACGAGCCTGACGCAGCCGTCCCGACGCAGCCGAGGACGAGGCCGGCAAGGTAGACTGCCGGGCCACCGTGTAGACACGGCGGAGGCAGGTGATGTGGATCGATGGGCGGGCCGGCGCGCGAGTGACGGCTATGATTGGTCGTCGCATAGCGCGAGGCCACCGGGTCAGGGCGATGCAGGTGTCCCGGTCGGAGCAGGGCGGTGACGGCCGGCGCAGGGCGACGGGCGGACCGGCGCGCGGACGGCGGCTGGCCCTGACGGGCCGCCTCGGCGCGCGTGGCCGCCGGGTCGGAGGAGAGGCCCGCTGGTCACACAAGGGCGGAGTAGAGGCGCTCGGGGTCAACGGCGGCGGTGGACGACGCAAACCGATCAAGAATAGACCGGAAAACCAAAAAGAAACCGCGCGATCAAGATGACCGGCGGGAGAGAAAACCCCGGAGCAAGGCTCGGGGAAAAGACTTTCTAGGGCAGCAGGTCAACACGACTAGCGGACGAACCCTAGGTACGGGCGACGCGGTCCCTGGCGGCGGTCATGGAGGCCGACCGCCCCAGGGGCGGCGCTCGGGTGCGGAAGGGGCGGTGGCTAGGGTTTAGGATCGACTTGCGATAGATACCATGTTAGAAGAGAGAGAGGATTGGTGGAATAGTTATTGTATTGCTTGAGCCTCGTGGGCATATATATAGGAGTACATGATCTACTTGGAGTACAAGCCAAGCCAGAATATTTCCTAGTCTAACCTATGTTTCCTAATACAATCACATTACTCAACACTATATACTAATTTCTTCTAACAGATAGGTCCCTTGTTCGTGTATCGTTCTTTTTCTTCCTATCAAAGAAAGAGGCGACCTCGCCCCTGCACCGGCAGGGAGTTCCTCCGGCAGCTCCCCTCCACCGACGACCTCTGGATTTGGCACTCCTCCTTTGGTATGCCAGGAACTTACAATGACATCAACGTCCTGCAGTGCTCGAATGCCTTTGCCAAACTTGTTGAAGGTCATACTTCTCCGGTGAACTTCGAGGTTACTAGGCACAACTACAATAAGGGATACTATCTAGTAGATGGCATCTATCCAAGATGGTCAACATTTGTGAAGACTGTCTCAAACCCTGTGCTAGGAGGCAAGAACTCCTACTTTGCTAAGTCAGGAGGCTTGCAGGAAGGATGTCGAGCGGGCATTTGGTGTGCTTCAATCTCGATTTGCTGTTGTCCGGTATCCCGCTCTGACCTGGTCGAAATCTCAGATGTGGGAGGTGATGAATTGTTGTGTCATCTTTCACAACATGATCATTGAGAGCGAACAGGATGAGACAGTGTTTGACACTAAACCATATTTCAGGCAGAGTCCTCTTGCGGCTGTTGATCACCAGGTACCGGCAGCGTGGGCTGTCTTCCTCAATATGCGTCAGGAGATCTGAGACCCACAGGTGCATCAAGAACTGCAGCACGATCTAGTGGAGCACCTATGAAGGTTCAAGGGCAACGCCTAGTTCAATGTGTTTAATTTTGTATTTGAATTATGAGCTTGCTTCGTTGAACTATTTGATTTTTATTGATTTCTATGATGAACTATGTGATAAAAATTAGTTTTTGTTGAATTTGTGCCAAAGTGTATTGAATTTGAGTTGGAACTCGAGGCGGGGGAGGGGGGGGGGGGAACTTGGGTGTGGCTGGGAACCAGAGCCCCTCACGCTGAAAATAGCGCCGGTAAGCTCTGAAGAGGCGCTATTTTCCGCCTAAAAACACCCTTGTGGGGTCGAAACGGTTGAAGATGCTCAACCAGCTCAGTTCGTGCCCTAATCTTGTTAGTTGGTGACAGACATGTTTACTGTATCAAGATTGGCGTGTCTTCGCCAATAGGTCATCGATTGTCGTGAAAATTGGCGTGTGTCTTGGCTAGACTGTCCATTCACCCTTTTTCAAACTTGTTCAGAAACTCAAACTTTTTTGGTCAGTTTAAATAATGTTCGCGCTTTCAAAAACTGTTCCTATTTTCCAAAAAATAGTGCACAAATCAAGTATGTTTAGGGAAATTCAAAAAAAAGTTCCATTTTTTTTGTAATTTTCTGACTTTTCGAAATTCCAAATTTTTTATATTTTTATTTTTCTTTTGAAATTTTAAAAATTGTTTGTGTTCAGAATTATGTTCTCAATTTTGAAAAAATGTTTGAGTTTTGACATGCTGAGGAAATTTGGAAGACACAAACATTTTTTTAAATGCTAATATTTTTAAGTTTTTGAATTTTGTTAAAAAGCGAACACTTTTTTGAAATTTTGAACAAATCCCTGTGCGTGGCATCGTCTATTGGAGGAGCTCCTAGTCACCGCTTTAAGCGCCGGTTAGGAAACTGCGGTCGTGCGCATGCCAGCAGGCCGTAGCCAAATATTGCGCAAGCTCGCTCGCCCGCTTAGCAGCTTCGCACCCTCGTTCGCTTTGCCCATTAGCTTTGAAAAAGGTTAATGAATTTGAAAAGTTAAGATGTTGGAAATATAGTTCACGAATTTTAAAATTATTCTTGAGTTAAACTTTAAAAAGTTAATAAATTTAAAGAAAGTTCATAAGTTTGAAAAACAATTGTGAAACTAAAAATTGCTATGAGTTTAAATTTTAAAAATACTATGAACTTGGAAAAAGTTCAGGAATTTGAAAAAATTTCACAAGTTAAAATTTTAAAAGATTAATAAATTTTAATAAAGTTCTCGTTTAGAAAATTTTCACAAATCTGGAAATGTTTGCGTATTTTGAAAAATGTTTCACGAATTTTTAAGAAGTTCACAAAGAAACGTTAAAATAAGAAAGGGAAAATAAAAATAAAACGGTATTGGAAAAAGAAGGAGCAAAAACCAAGCGGAAACCATGGATAAAAAAACCAAAAGAAAAATAGCATGGAAACACCATGCAGATCTGAACCGGAAATGTGGACAGCAATAAGTAAAAGAAGTGGTAGTGTGCATAACAGGTTATGTATCCAGTACAAGAATCTGTGCAATCCAAGCCTTCCGGGACATCATCCACCCGCAACTGCTTTCTCTCCTTTGTTAGGAAATAAGCTGGTAACTGTGTTAGGAAATAAGCTGAAGGTATTTGGTTCGAATCTCGGGTTGCGCAATATCCTTTGAACCTAAAAAAAAGAAAAAAAAAAGTAAATGGGCCAAGCCCAGGACAAAGCCTATAATAACCAACTCCTATACGGCATTTATACGTTTTTTTGGGGGTGGG
>NC_041385.1:759711738-759714873 GCF_002162155.2 Triticum dicoccoides
AAACGGTTCACGATTTCTGTCGACAACTATCTCTGATGGTTGTAGGACGAGGGGCCTCCATAGGAACTCCTCCGAAGATTAACTCGATAACTTTATCAGACTTTTTACAGAGCCTGCTCATATCCTCTGTTCAACAATCGTTTTAAGTGGTCTACCTCCGACAGTGAACTGTACTCTGCCTATCCAGCCTATGATGCCAAGCTCTTTGTAGAAATCCCCAATCCTACCTTGAAACGGTGTGGGAAATCTAACCTAATAAGGCAAAGATCAAGTTCTATATTTGGCTGCTTTTACAAAACAGACTCCGACTGCTAGTTTTTGTTTTTCCTAACCGCATTCACACCCCCTTTACATTAATTTCCTAATAGAAATATCCAGTACAATAGTCGCACATAACAGCAGACTCTGATTGCTACTACAACCTCCAGTTTAGCCTACCAAAACGTATTATTTTTTGGAATGAAGGTGGTACTCCCTCCGTCCGGAAATACTTGTCATCAATTTGAATAAAAGGGGATGTATCTAGATGTATTTTAGTTCTAGATACGTCCCTTTTTGTCCATTTTAATGACAAGTATTTTCGGACGGAGGGAGTAGTTGATAGGCTGCTTCCTCCGAATTCGCCCGGAATCAGCTGCCCACCTGATCCCTTCTGTGATCATGTATAGTAGTCAATGAAAATGCATAACACCCGCTAGTTGCAGTAAAACTAGAAAAAAATGACGGAAACTTCAATACACCAGAAAAATAGTACTCCCTCTATCCGGAAATACTTGTCGGAGAAATAGATGTATCTAGACGTATTTTAATTCTAGATACATTCATTTTTATGCATTTCTTCGACAAGTATTTTCGGACGGAGGGAGTAGTAGTACTCTGCTGATTTGGAAAGAACATGAGCTGCACGTTTACAGTATCCAACATCTGGATATCACACATTTACAGTATGTGTGTACTAATGCACTACTGGATGCACTTGCATTTATAAAAATATAGTAGCAGTACTAATGCCTGTATATCCAACATTTGGATTCCCACATCGGTATCCATCTCAGACATTCAATGCAAGCTCGAAGGAACATCTATAAATAGCAGGCTGATGAGTTCACATCGACCCCATCCCATCACATCGAAAACAAAAGCAAAGCGAAGCCTAATCGTGTTCGTGTTGGCCATGGGGTTCAACAGAGCACAGTTGTTTGGTGCCTTCGCCCTGGGCTTGCTCATCATGATCCACAGTAAGTTCAGAGACCAGCGCCACACAACATGCCCATCCTGTTAAAAAGATGCATCCACTCTTGTGCTAGAAACAAAAATCTAATTCTGTGGTGCACGTGTGGAGGCGGTTCATCCCCGTCCCCGGATATGCCATTCCCCTAGCCATCTTTATAGTGGCTCATGCAACAACAGGAAATGCACGGAGACGTGCCACCACGAGCACTTCACCGGCGGCTACTGCACACGTAGAGGGGTTGTTAAAGAACTTCACTGTCAATGTACCATGAGATGCAGCAAGCATAGTCCTCCACCGCCGTCGGAAGTGCCGCCACCGCCGCCGTCCAAAGTGCCACCACCACCAAATGTCATGCCGGCGAGAAAAATCTCTGGAGGCATGAACTACTGACTGAAACCATCATTTTCTTGTCTCCATGGAAATGTTCAATTTGTAAGGAACTAAACATGCATGATCGATCGCATGAAAATAATTTGAAATGTCGAAACAGGAATAAGAAACTCTTTAATTTGAGACTCTGCCTGACAGAATTGTGGTCGGTTTTACTTAGTCTCCATTGCCATGATTTCATATCAGGCACACTCATGTCCTATCATATATCATATCAAATACATAACCATGGCATATTAAAGTGATCCGATATTTGTCTTCAAGGCGATTGAGCATTGAGCTCAACTCGACACCGACTTGAAAAGAAATAATATAATTTTGCATACCTTTTATAGCCCAGTCAAAAGAGGAGGTAAGAATTCTAAAAAAAAGAGAAGGTAAGAGGGACGATGTTAAAATTATTCACCTCAATATAGTTCAAATGAACATAGTTAGCATCTTAGTTGCAAAAAAAAACTAGAATAAGAGAAATTCATATCTCAACCCCGAACTCTAAGGCCAGTTTAATTTGACCCGAACAACAGAACCGGTTAAAACACAACGCCCTAGAAGTGTAGCACACTGTAGCATGGTAGCAGCCAAATTAGCATTGTTGGCCCAGGTAGCAGCCAAATCGTTTTCTTCCTCGTTTTCCCCCTGGGTTGTACGCAAATAGACTCTCATAGTGTCATGCACCATATATAAATGCATATCGGAGCATACATACTAAATGTTTTCTGCAAAACATATTTGTATGCATTGGATACAATTGCATTAAGCCGAAATCACTAGTTAAAGAGCACTCTTTGCAAAGACCACCCACATCTCTCCAGGTTGCCACAAGCGTCGCACTGGCCACTTGCCGCAACCTTAGAGGTTCTCTTTTCTTTTGTAGATTTGTTTTTCAAAATGTTTATCTCTCAAACCGCGAGTCCAAATCTTGTTTCACTGTTGGATTCGTCGTGTTAGGATCTTCAAAATAAGATCCCATGTTGATAGGTTTCGACGAACGTTTTTTCACGAAAAAACCGGTAGAAAAAACCCGAATAGGGATTACATTTTTCCCTTTCCGAAAGGCACGGCCGTGCCCCTCGTGGAAGCAGATCCGTGCCTTCACAAGAAGTAAATCCACGCCTCTCGTGATAGGAAGAAAAAGAAAACGCGTTTTTTATCCCTTTTGCGAGAGGCACTCGCATAAGCAAATCCGTGCCTCCACGAGAAGTAAATATCTGCCTCTTGCGGAAGGAAAAAAAGAAGAAAACACATTTTTTTTCCTTTCCTAGAGGCACGGCCATACCTCTCGCAGAAGCAAATCCGTGCCTCCACAAAAAGTAAATCCGTATCTCTCGTGGTAAAAAAAAAATGGAAAACACGTTTTCCCCTTTTACAAGAGGCACCTCGCGAAAAAACACATTTTTTCCTTTTCGAGAGGCACAACCGTACCTCTCGCGAAAGCAAATCTGTGCCTCCATGAGAAGTAAATCCGTGCCTTTTGTAGTAGGAAAAAAACATGTATTTTTTCCTTGCCTCCA
>NC_041385.1:759715148-759717998 GCF_002162155.2 Triticum dicoccoides
TAAGCGAACGAGATAGAAATACCCGTATCCAACATTTGGATATCACACATTTACAGTATGTGTCTACTGATGCACTTGCATTTATACGTACTAATGCCTGTATACCCACCATTTGGATTCCCACATCGATATCCATCTCACACATTCAATGTAAGCTCGAAGCTATAAATATCAGGCGGATGAGTTCACATCGATCCCATCACAAGCAAAGCAAAGCGAAGCCTAATCGTGTTCGTGTTGGCCATGGGGTTCAACAGAGCACAGTTGTTTGCTGCCTTCGCCCTGGGGTTGCTCATCATGTCCCACAGTAAGTTCAAATACTATCGCCACACCACAAGCCCACCCTGTTGCTACTTGAAAAGGTCCATCCATTCTTGTGATGAAAACAAAAATCTAATTCTGTGGTGCAGGTGTGGAGGCGGTTCGTCCCCGTCCCCGGATATGCCATTCCCCAAGCCATCTTTATCATGGCTCATGCAACAACAGGAAATGCGTGGAGGTGTGCCACCACGAGCACTTCACCGGCGGCTACTGCTCACGTAAAGGGGTTGTTAAAAGACTTCATTGTGAATGTACCATAAAATGCGGCCATTATAGTCCTCCACCGCCGTCAGAAGTGCCGGAGCCGCCGCCGTATGAACGGCCGCCACCACCACCAAGAGTCATGTAGGGGAGAAAAGTTTATGGAGCCATGAACCACTGATTGAAAGGATAATATTTGCGTATTCATGGAAATGTTCGATTTGTAAGGAACTACACATGCATCATTGATATCATGAAAATAATTTGTAGTGCCGTCAATAATAAGAAAAACCTTTTTAATTTGAGACTTGCCTTAGGGACTTGTGGTCGGTATTACTAAACCATCTCCGTTGCCATGATTTCATTTCTCATATTACGCACACTCATGTGCTATCATATATCATATCAAGCCCCCAATTGTCAGCGCTTGGTCATCCTTGAGCACGTGACCATCGACCTCCCCCACAAACGTTTCGGCAACCATCAGCATGTTGACGTCCTGCATAGCATGTTGGTCATCCATATTTGTGAATGCTTGGTCGCCCATGCCGCAAGCGCTTGGTGACCGTTGTCCATGTTGGCTAACGCTGGTCGACCATGTCGCTGAGAGCTTGCTAGCAGTCGCCAACGTCACCGAGAGCCTGCTGACCGTCCTCGGCCGCGAGTGATTTTGAATTTATTTGGCGCGATTAATTGCCTACCAAATTAATTAACTGGCTGTCTAATTAAAAAACCTATTCCAAATTATATGCATGCTTTATTAATTGCCTGCCTAATTAATTAATTTCATTAATAGCTCAATTTTAAATTGATTTGACGCAAAAAATCCTTATTAATGGACTCTCCTAATTAATTGCACAAGTAATTAATTGTTTAGATAAATAATCGTAGTAATGACTTGGTTTCAATGCTTGATTTAAAAATTATTTTCACATTAATGACTGTGTGCGAACAACTACATACACATACACCTTTAATAGTAGAGATTTGATATTTGTCTTCGAGGCGCGTGATCCAATTGAGCTCGACTCGACACTCACCTCAAAAGAAATAAGGTAATTGTGAATACCTTTTATAGCTCGGTCATAAAAGAGCCGAAATTAACTAAGACTAGTTTGCTAAATTTTGACTCTCCACATAGTTCGAATGAACATAGTTGGCGTGTTAGTTGCAATATCAAGAATGGAACTAGAATCATTTGTTTAACCTATTTTGAAAATTAACTTGATACTTTAGAAAAATACTCTGTGGCAAGCGTGCCTATATTAAGATGTAGGAAAACATATAAAGATGAGTACAAACTGGACGGCCCTTCCAACTAAACATCCACGGTGACTTTTGTGTCTGCCATTGTGGCCATCTGATGTCATGCTCCACCATCGCTGAAGTAAACACCGGAGAAGAATGACGCGGCTGACCATCATCCCATGAACAAGAAACACCATCACCTGATGGTTTTCGAAAAAGGGTTTCCCCCCGCTTTGTATATAAAGCAACCAACCAAAACATCCAACGATAGGTGTTGGGGCGGAAGCAGCACAGTCACGCCCAAAAAAAAATACAAGAGAAACAAACGCCGACAACGGCGGATCGACAAAGAAACAAAGAAGCCTCGTGGCCGCTGCACCCACCGGGGATCTCCCACCAGACTCCGAGCCTCCGAAGCACCGGTACCAATCAACACCTCCAAGAAGGGACGCGACGAAGACGACGCTGCTGCCAAGGGTTTCCCCCAGTACACAGTGAGGAAAGAGGAAGGGTAGCTCCGACGCCCTCCAGGAAGGTCTGGCGGCACCCACAAGCGCCACCGCGTCGATGTCGGCCAAGCCAATCGAGATTTCTCTCGATCCCAACCTCCAACTCAGGCACTCCGAAGCTCGCCGCCAAACAGACCCTCACCCTGCGCCACCCGGACACGAAGCGTTCAACGCTGTCTCACCACGACACTGTGAAGCATGGTCGGCACGATGAAGAAGAGGAGCCGGGACAAGGCAGCAGCACCGTCGGCACGCGGGAGGGCCCCACCTCCACCGCCGAAGACGGTAGCTGACTGGACGCAATGGCAGGAACACACCAGGCCCGTGGCCGCACAGGCCCGGCCGGGAACGCAGGCCCGTAAAGTTCCCGCCTTCGCGCTGCAGCCGGCACGCCGTCAGCTCCGCCGCCCCTGTCCAAGCCGCTTCCCTTCCTCCCCACGCCGAAAGCCGCCAAGGGAGGCACCACCACCACGCGCACCGCCGGCCACCATCACCAGGTCGCCGAACCGCCACCGGCCGAGCCGCACCACCGCCGCACGCCCACGACGGAGAGGAACCACCGCAGCCGCCA
>NC_041385.1:759718364-759722411 GCF_002162155.2 Triticum dicoccoides
GAGGCGCGCTCCACCGCGCAGCCGGCCACGCCGCACCACGTGCCGTCGGAGGGCCGCGCGCCACCGCGCCGCGGTGCCCCGCGCCCGCATCGTGCCCGCCCGCGAAGGAGGGACCCGCGTCGCCCCAACACGCGGAGGAGGAAGAGCAGGGCCCCGCCGCCGCCGCCGCCGGTCAGGCCAAGCCCGGCCGCGCCCCCTGGCGGCGGCGAGGGAGGAGGGAGGAGGAGGGGAGACCGGCGGCGGAGGGATCTAGGCGCCCGCCCCGGCCGCGTACCTCTGATGGTTTTACTCTGTAGTAGCCGCGTACCTCTGAAGACAAGATCAAAGTCTTCGGCGAACCTACAAGGCCGAGGACACGCTCTAGGCCACCGTCGGACGTGGCCAAGGAAGACATCCAAATCTGCTCGCCACACACCCAAATTTACCATTGACTGCATTATAGATACTCCCTCGTATTAACATATAAGATGTTCTTTGACAATAGGAGTATGTCGGTACAGATACGTCGTAGAAAAATAGAGATGCAACTAAATACGGTGCAATTGAAGGCGCGTGACCCAGATCACGATGAGACTGGTCGGTACAGATAGTGGCACCTATGTAGCTCGGTCTCCACTAGGAACTTTTTCTAGATTACAAAAGTTAAACTTGAGTTAAACTGTGCTGACAATGGATAGTAAATAGTGGGGTCTCCTAGAGAGTTGATCTTCATTTACCGGAGCCCATATTAGCCAACCATCTCTTAGTCGGCATACTCCTTGGCATATTCATATTCAAGTGTCAAGTTCTTCAGATAAGTTCACAGAACTGGCGTCCTTACAATTTTCCTCTCCCGAGGAAGATCCTTGTTCTCGATTAGATGAACGAAACCACGAGAAGATTGTTTGGTTGAAGAATTTGGGGACGGCGTACTTGATGAAATGAACATCTTCCCAGTTGCTTTTACTGAGACATATTGAGCCACTAAACCAACCACTGGGAGTATTAATTAGAAAATAGGAACATCTTCATTACAATCGCGCAAGGTCAGGCTCAACAGGCAGGTCAGCGTTGTGCCTTGCATTAGAGCATCTCCAGCCGCGCCCCAAACAGCCCCCCCTCGCGACTTTTTGGGCGCCGGCGTCGAAAAACATTCCAGTCGCGCCCCCAAGACGCCGAAATCCGCCGGCTCGATCCGTTTTTGAGCCCGGCGATCCCAGGCCGATTGCTCGGGGGCTCCGGCTGAAGGAAAAAACACGCCTGGGCCACACTGTCAGGTGAAAAGTCAAGGAAATCGTCCAGGTTCGCCCCCACCCCCACGCGCTCGGCCACCACCCTTGCCGACCCCGGCGCCGCCCACCGCCTAGCACCGCTAGATAGGCCATTCCCCGCGGGAAAGGAGAGAAGGTTTCGCCGCGGCAACCTTGTCACCACCTTCCGGGCGAGTTTTCCAGTGCCCAGGCCGCGCAGGGCGGCATACAGGCGGCTGTGCGCCTACCAGACCCGCCAGGTGTTCGGCGATTTCTGCCCGGCCCGGCGATGGACTCGGACGACGAGGAGGCGCTCGCGGCGTTCCTGGAGGAGGAAGCCGAAGCCGACGTCCAGGAGGAGGAGCATCTCATGGTCCTGCCGCCCTCGCCAGCCTGCTCACGAGCAATGAAAAGCAACGGCGAGGTGGCTCGGCGCCGGGGTGGGTGATAGCAAAGAACCGACATCGTCTGGAAGGCTACTGCATGCTCTACTCCGACTACTTCGCCAACGTTCCATTGCACGGCGAGAAAACATTTCGGCGTAGTTATCTGATGAGCTGAAAACTTTTTCTCAGGATCGCGAATTCCATCCGGGAGTTCGACAGTTACTCCAAGTGCAAGAAGGATTGCACCGGCACACTTGGATTCACCTCAATCCAGAAGTGCACGACAGCTAAGGATGCTTGCATACGGAGCTGCCGATGATCCACTCGACGACTATGGCGCATGGCCGAGTCCACGACCATTGAGTATTTCTACAAGTTCTACAGGGCAGTGGCGGCAGTGTTTGGGCCGCAATACTTGGGATCACCCAATGCTGAAGACACTGCTCGTATCCTAGCACAGAATGCAGCAAGAGGATTTCCTGGGATGCTTGAAAGCATCGACTGCATGCATTGGAAATGGAAGAACTGTCCATTTGCTTGGCAGGGGATGTACAAAGGCACCAAAGGCGGTTGCAGTGTGTTACTTGAGGCAGTGGCTACACATGACCTCTGGATTTGGCACTCTTTCTATGGGATGCCAGGAACTCACAATGACATCAACGTCCTGCAGTGCTCCCCTGTCTTTGCCAAGCTTGTTGAAGGTCATTCTCCTTCGGTGAACTTCGAGGTCAATGGCGGCACTACAACAAGGGGTACTACCTAGCTGATGGCATCTATGCGAGATGGTCTACATTTGTGAAGATTATCTCAAACCCTGTGCCAGGAGGCAAGAACTCCCGCTTTGCGAAGGTTCAGGAGGCTTGCAGCAATGATGTCAAGCAGGCATTTGGTGTGCTCCAATCTTGATTTTCTGTCGTCCGGTACCCTGCTCAGACCTGGTCGAAAGATCAAATGTGGGAGATCATTACTTGCCGTGTCATCTTGCACAACATGATCATTGAGAGCGAGTAAGAAGAGCCAGTATTTGACACTGAACCATATTACAGACAGGGTCCTCTTGCGCAAGTTGATCATCAGTTACCGGCAACCTGGACTACCTCCCTCAATATGCGTCAGGAGATCCGAGTCCCACAGGTGCATCAACAACTGCAGCACGATCTGGTGGAGCACCTATGGAGGCTCAAGGGCAATGCCGCCTAGCTCGAGGTGGATTTTTTTGTTCAAAATGACCACCTACCTAGTCAAATTGATAAAAAAGACCATCTCTGAAATTTTTTGACAAAAGAGACCAGCTAGGCCGTGGCGGCAGGCGCGTCAGCCGACACGTGGCACAGGGAGGCGACATGACCTGCCGTCGCGAGGGGAGGCGACATGACCTACCGCCACTACAGCAGGCTGCAGCCTTGAAATTACTGGATACTAGGTGAGGCAGCTGCTGCAACGGAATTGGATGGGCCGGTGGGCCCTGCCGCCACACACCGTGGAAGTCTCCAGCAGCAGCTCGGCCGTGTCTCATTCTGCTCTCTGTTTTACTTGGTGTTAGCAAGTTTGACTGAAATTTAAATTAATTTGATGGCCAATTTTGAAGATGTTGCAGTTGAAAAAAAGATAGATCAATATGAGATCTGTCCATTTCTATGTTTTTCGCTTACATGCACGTATCGTTTTGTACTTTCCAAATGCTCCAAAACACTCCTCAAAATAATTCAAATGTCTAATACAGCAGAGAATACAAAGTTAAGACTAATCATACAATATGAAACCACCATGCATGTGAGTGAAAAACATGAAAACGGATACGTCTTACCTTGATCTATCTTTTTTTCAACTACATCATCTTCAAAATCGACCTTTAAATTGATTCAAATCTCAATCAAAGGTGCCTATTTCACACTAGCTAACAAACAGCAAGACCAAAGAGTAGAACGAGAGAGCTGGGTGATGCTGCTGCAGACCTGCCGCCGGGGTGTTTGCGGCAAGGCCCATCAACCACACTTTGTTCCATTGCAGCAGCTGGCCTCGCTGGATTTGTTGTGGCGGCATGTCCTGCCGCCTTCTCCCGTGGCGGCAGGTGCCACGTGCCTGCTGGCGTGCCTGCCGCCACGGTCTAGCTGTTCTCTTTTATTCAAAAATTTCAGAGATAGTCTTCCTTGTCAATTCGACTCGGTAGATGGTCTTTTTGACAAAGATTCCTCGACGTGTGATGAAATAAAAGTTTTCATTTGTTCAACTTAATACAGTGTAAGGTCCGTTGTTCGATCCCCTAGCTGCTTATCCTTTTCAGATTTAAATAAACCATACAGTTTTTCTCTCTGTGAGGTCACGGGTTCAAATTCTGGAAACAGTCTCTTGCAGAAATGTAGGGAAATGCTGCGTACAATAGACCCAAAGTGGTCGAACCCTTCCCCAGACCCTGCGCAAGCGGGAGCTAC
>NC_041385.1:759722623-759732322 GCF_002162155.2 Triticum dicoccoides
ACGTCGGTCACGCAGCAGCGACATTGCGTTTTCCTACAAAACAGCACCAGAAGGCCCTAAACTTAGAGCAGCCCAACGTTCGGATGACACAACAACAGCGGTCCTTTTTTTCCTAAATAAAGTCAACGCTGGGACCCGCATCAGTAGGATTCCATTTTTCTTTAAAAAAAGCACTAGAAGGACGTCTGTCGCGGTTCGAACAACAAAGAAAAAAAACAAGCCTGACATATGTGGGTTGGACACACGTGGCACATCAGCATGAGCCATCCATGACGGACTGTTTGGTCTACATCTAGCTGATTCGTGACAGTATCTGTGACGGTCCATTGTAAGGGCGCCATTGTGGTAGGGCTTTTTCTCATCTCATTAGTTCGTGAAGGATTTCATGATAAACCGGACAAATCCGTCATTGATCATGATGGTTCCTGAGAACGTCATCGGAAATCGATCATGGATTAACACATTTCTTGTAGTGACCCAAGGAGAGATATATATGTAATGAAAATTGAATATACAAGCACGCCATATTGTGGCATCAACAGTTGAATATGTATGCATTGCTAGTAGAGTGAAAAGACTAATTGCAGAACCTGAATGATTGCTTGAACAGAAGTTACTGCGATGACATGGATCCTCTACAATATAAATAAGAATTATACAAAGCATACTTGTTTAAAAATAAAATACTTCTCCACACAATGGAAAACAAATATACTAAATAAGGAAGCATGATTGTAGTTCCATCTGTACGTAGAAGCATGGAAGAAAAACCTAACAAGCATGGATGCAATGAAGAAAAAATATTTACACCTAGGAAGCGTGGCAGGAGATTGAAGTCGTTTTATACATACACATAGGAAGCCATGAAGAAGCAGAAGCATGTGCATACGAAGCACCTAGAATCTCGGAAGCATGATACTCTGGAGCAACAATTTTTTCCATCAGAACGTAAGTGAGAGATATTAGAAGCAAAAAAAATTGCAAACACAAAAATATCATGCTTGCTGCAACTATCAAATTTCATCTAACCTAATTGGGGATCAATTGCTAGCTTTCAGAACTAGTTAGTACTTACTTCGAGATGACAAAGAAATCAAAATCTAGATCAAAGTTGTGGATGTAAGAGCATCTCCAGCCGTTCGAGCCCCCAAGGCGGCGAAAAGATGCCGCCTAGGGGCGAACCGGCGCTAGTTTGGCGTCTGGGGGCGGCTCGGTCCCCAGTCATCGCCCGCAAGGCCGCCCTGAGTTCGGCGAAAACTACGTAGATCTGGTTCGAACTCGACGAAATTTTTATTGAAATTCGTACAAAAAAAGTAAAAAACATGCAAACTACGCAAAATTAAGGCTAAACTATGCTGCTAGCCACTACCCCGCGTCCATCGCCTGCTATCTACATGCCGAGAAGCCTGTAGAAGCGGGTGTAGTCGCTGCCGCCGCCGCCGCTGTCGTCGCACGCCCCGTCGGAGCCACCGTCCCTGCTGCAACCCTGCCCAGGGTCGCCGACGCGCGGCCGGGAGCTGGACGGCCCGGCCTCTTCCTCCTCGTCGCTGTCGAGGACGATGACGCCGCCCTCCTCGCGGCCGCGTTGCCGGGCCTGGAGCTTCTCGTAAGCCTGGTGCTAGCGGCGCACCTGCTCGCGGACGTAGTCCTCCTTCGCCAATTTCAGGGCGGACTCGTCGTCAGGAGCCACCATGTCGGCGTGCTCCGGCTTCACGGGGAGCAGGCCTGGCTCGGTCTTCGGCCGGACCAGGCGAAGGGAGCACGGGGAGGGGTGGGCACCCTCGTTGATGACGAGGGCGCCACTGCGGGTGCGACGCCGCTGGGGCATCTCCACCGGCTCTGGCTTGACGGGGGCGGAGTGCTAGTGAGCCAGAGAAGAGCGAGCCGGAGCCCGACGACGAGGACGTCATCTCCATTCGGCGCGGTGTCCAGGTACTGCCGCGATGGCGAGAGAAGGACGCCGCGTCGGGTACTCGAGGCGCGGCATGTTGCCGGTCTCGATGTGGTCGAGGACGACCATGAGGGTGCGGCCGGGGACGCCCCACCACTTGCACCGTGAGGCGGCCATGGGGAATGATGCCGTTGACAGAGGGGATCTGCTCCTCGCGGCGGCACTGGAAGTACATCGTCCATAGCGTTTCACTGTCGGGCGCGTACCTTGGCTGGTTCCACTGCTCCTCCGTGAGGGAGAAGCAGATGCGGGCGATCTCCGCCCGCCGTGCCGCTCCTTCGGGCACCGGCGGCATCGGGACGCCGCCGGCTCTCAGCCTCCACGCCCCCGGCAAGCGCATGTCAGGGGGCGCCGAGTATTCGGCCTCGTAGAGGAGGCGCGCCTCCGGCTCCTAGAGGTGTCGGCGGCCGAAGCCGTTCGCCGCTGCGCCATCGCCTGGGAACCACTCGACCATCTTTGCTCGTTGGCGGGAAGGGGGGAGATGGCTTTAGCTAGAGGGGGAGGGTGTGGCATTCGCCGGCGGGGAGTGGGCGCCTTTTATAGCCCAAGCGGGGCGGCCGGGAGGCGGCATGCCGGGCGACGCGCGGCGGGAGCAGGCGGGGCGCGCGTCGGCGGTGCCTGATGACCCACAAGTGTAGGGGATCTATCATAGTCCTTTCGATAAGTAAGAGTGTCGAACCCAACGAGGAGTAGAAGGAAATGATAAATGGTTTTCAGTAAGGTTTTCTCTGCAATTACTAAAATAGTAGGTGATAGATAGTTTCATGATAAGATAAATGGTAACGAGCAAAAGTAAATAAGGTGCAGCAAGGTGGCCCAATCCTTTATGTAGCAAAGGATAAGCCTGGACAAATTCTAATAATAATGAAGGAGCTCCTGAGGACACATTGGGAATTATCGTCAAGCTAGTTTCATCACGTTCATAAGGTTCGCGTTCGGTACTTTGATAATTTGATATGTGGGTGGACCGACACTTGGGTACTGCCCTAACTTGGACAAGCATCCCACTTATGGTTAACCCCTATTGCAAGCGTCCGCAACTACTAAAAGGAGTATTAAGGTAAACCTAACCACAACATTAAACATATGGGTCCATATCAACCCCTAACGAAGCAACGCATAAAATAGGGTTTAAGCTTCTGTCACTTTAGCAACCCATCATCTACTTATTGCTTCCCTATGCCTTCCTCTAGGTCCAAATAATGGTGAAGTGTCATGTAGTCGACATTCACATAGCACCACTAGAGGAGAGACAACATACATCTCATCAAAATATCAAACGAATACCAAATTCACATGACTACTAATAGCAAGACTTCACCCATGTCCTCAGGAACTAAAGTAACTACTCACAAAGCATAATCATGTTCATAATCAGAGGTGTAATAATATGCATTAAGGATCTGAACATATGATCTTCCACCAAGTAAACCAATAAGTATCAACTACAAGGAGTAATCAACACTACTAGCAACCCACAGGTACCAATTTGTGGTTTTGGATACAAGATTGGATACAAGAGATGAACTAGGGTTTGAGAGGAGATGGTGCTGGTGAAGATGTTGATGGAGATTGACCCCCTCCCGATGAGAGGATCGTTGTTGTTGACGTTGGTGATGATTTCCCCCTTCCGGAGGGAAGTGTCCCCGGCAGAACAGCTCCGCCAGAGCCCTAGATTGATTCCGCCAAGCTTCCGCCTCGTGGCGGCGGAGTTTCGTCCCGTAAGCTTGCCCACGAATTTTTTCAGGACAAAACCCTTCATATAGCAGAAGATGGTCGCTGGAAGCCCACCAGGGGGCCCAGGAGATAGGGGGCGTGCCCTATACACTAGTAGAAAAAGGACCTAATATGAGACACATTAGTGCCGGTTGGGTTTTGAGCTGGCACTAATGTGTCCATTAGTGCCGGTTCCAACGGCTAGCCGGCTGTTCTCATTAGTACCGGTTCGTGGTGAACCTATAGTACCAGTTCGTGCCACGAACCGGTACTAAAGAGGGTGGTGGCAGGGTGTTGTCAGTCTGGGGCCCGTCCAGCACCTTTAGTACCGGTTCGTGGCACGAACCGGTATTAAAGGTCGACGTACATAAACCCTTCGTCCCCCCGAGCCACTCTGTTCTTCCCCTTTCCCCTCACTTCCTCAGTTCTTCCCCCTCTCTCCTCGAGCTCCTCACAAATTTTGCCCAAAATTTGTCAAGATTTGAAGGCCCCCATCAATTCAAATGATCACAAAGGTTAGCAACTTTGTCCTTTCAACTCTCATTGCTAGATTAGCTCTTGCAATGCTTTGTATAGTGATTAATTTGAGAGGAATAATTATATTTGCTAGTATTTGATTTATATGCAATTTGAGCACAAAAATAACACTTAGTTTGCATATGTAGGTGTGGTTTACTTAGTGCCTTCTAAATCTCCATCGTAACCACCGTCGATCGCCCGCACCGTCCTGTCGCCGGCACCACCTTCTGGTGAGGCTCTTGTTCATGAATGTTTTACATTGCCAAATTGATGTTTATGTGATTTGGATATATAGTTACTCGTATAATTATCTTACCCGTACATTGTTTGTTATACATAGTGCCATGGTTTTGATATCCGTCCCCGTCGGCCCTCGTCCTTGTTATGATTCGGATGTGGTATATTCTCTTTTAAAACTAGTTGTTGCATTTCGTGTTTATGACAAATTATGCCCATCAAGTTGACATAGATATTTTTATCTAGGAGGTATGTGAACCGGAAATTCCAACCGGCCCTATTGTCGAGAGGTTAAATTTAGTTGAAAGAGAAAACGAGTATTTGAAAGAAAAATTGAAAAGAATTGAGGGGGAGAAGATGGAATTGGAGTTGCATGTTGCCGATGTCCTCGATGATCACAAGATCAAGATGGAGAAAATGAGGTTGAATATTAGAAAGATTAGAAAATATGCCATTGATAGTGTGGCTTGGTATCATTATGCTGTTGGATCAATTGTTACCTTAATTGCGATCTTCATCGCATTTGTTGTTGCATTTAAATTCTTTAGCTAGAGAGTTATTTGTATATTGCATTTAATTAAGTGTTGTATATGAACTTTATGTATGAACTTGTATTAATTTGGTCTATTCGGTGTTGTGTAATGAAGATGAGCCGAGAATGGATGTATGATGACAGATGCTCTCCCGAGTTCATTAATGGCGTGCGTACTTTTCTGCTTGCTGCTGAGGAAAATAAGCAGGCGGATGGTTTTATGCCTTGTCCATGTGCTGGCTGTAAGAATGGTCACAGTTACTCTACGTCAAGAACCATTCACGTCCACCTATTTGAGTCCGGTTTCATGCCCCACTATAATGTTTGGACCAAGCACGGAGAAATAGGGGTTATGATGGAAGACAATGAAGAAGAAGAGGACGACGACGGCTATCCTGGCCATGGGTTCCCTGAATACGATGATACAACAATGGGGGAAGAAGCTGAGCCGGCAATGCAGAAAGAAGCTGAAGAAGAGGCATCAGATGAGCCCGCTGATGATCTAGGTCGGGCCATTGCCGATGCAAAGAGAAACTGCGCAAGTGATCTGCAGAGGACGAAGTTGCAGCGCATGTTAGAGGATCACAAGAAATTGTTGTACCCAAATTGCGAGGCTGACAAAAAAAGTTGGGCACCACACTTGAATTGTTGCAATGGAAGGCAGAGAATGGTGTATCTAACAAGGGATTTGGAAAGTTGCTGGTAATGATAAAGAATATGCTTCCAAAGGACAACGAATTGCCCGAGAGTACGTATGAAGCAAAGAAGGCTGTCTGCCCTCTAGGGTTAGAGGTGCAAAAGATACATGCATGCCCTAATGACTGCATCCTCTACCGCGGTGAGTACGAGGATTTGAATGCTTGCCCAGTATGTGGTGCATTGCGTTATAAGATCAGTCGCGATGACCCTGGTGATGTCGAGGGTGAGCGCCCCAGGAAGAAGATTCCTGCCAAGGTGATGTGGTATGCTCCTATAATACCACGGTTGAAACGTTTGTTCCAAAACAAAGAGCATGCGAAGGCGATGCGGTGGCACAGAGAATACCGTAAGAAAGACGGAAAGTTGAGAGTACCCGCTGACGGTTCGCAGTGGAGAAAAATCGAGAGAAAGTACTGGGAGGAGTCTTCAGGTGACCCAACGAACGTATGGTTTGGTCTAAGCGCATATGGCATTAATCCTTTTGGGGATCAGAGCAGCAACCATAGCACGTGGCCTGTGACTCTATGTTTGTATAACCTTCCTCCTTGGTTGTGCATGAAGCGGATGTTCATTATGATGCCAGTGCTCATCCAAGGCCCTAAGCAACCTGGCAACGACATTGATGTGTACCTAAGGCCATTAGTTGAAGAACTCTTAAAACTGTGGAATGGAACAGGTGTACGTGCGTGGGATGAGCACATGGGGGAAGAATTTGACCTAAAGGCGTTGCTGTTCGTGAACATCAATGATTGGCCTGCTCTCAGTAACCTTTCAGGACAGACAAACAAGGGATACCGCGGATGCACGCACTGTTAGGATGATACCGTCAGTATATATTTGAATAGTTGTAAGAAGAATGTGTACCTGGGACATCGTTGATTTCTTCCGAGCAGGCATCCCGTAAGAAAGAAAGGCAAGCATTTCAAAGGTGAGGCGGATCACCGGACGAAGCCTCGCCACCGTACTGGTGCTGATGTACATGATATGGTCAAGGATTTGAAGGTAATCTTTGGAAAGGGTCCTGGCGGACAACCTATTCCGAAGGATGCTGATGGACGCGCACCCATGTGGAAGAAGAAATCTATATTTTGGGACCTGCCATATTGGAAAGACCTAGAGGTCCGCTCCGCAATCGACGTGATGCACGTGACGAAGAATCTTTGCGTGACCCTGCTTGGCTTTTTGGGCGTGTATGGGAAGACAAAAGATACACCAGATGCACGGGAGGACCAGCAACGTATGCACGGAAAAGACGACATACATCAGGGTCAGGCCAGCTACGCTCTTACCAAAGAAGAGAAGGAAATCTTCTTCGAATGCCTGCTCAGCATGAAGGTACCGTCTGGCTTCTCATCGAATATAAAGGGAATAATAAATATGGCAGAGAAAAAGTTCCAGAACCTAAAGTCTCATGACTGCCACGTGATTATGACGCAACTCCTTCCGGTTGCATTGAGGGGGCTCCTACCGGAAAACGTTCGATTGGCCATTGTGAAGCTATGTGCATTCCTCAATGCAATCTCTTAGAAGGTAATCAATCCAGAAATCATACCAAGGTTACAAAATGATTTGGTGCAATGTCTTGTTAGTTTCGAGTTGGTGTTCCCACCATCCTTCTTCAACATCATGACGCACGTCCTAGTTCACCTTTGCGAAGAGATTAACGTTTTGGGTCCTATATTTCTAGACAATATGTTCCCCTTTGAAAGGTTCATGGGAGTCTTGAAGAAATATGTTCATAACCGTGCTAGGCCAGAAGGAAGCATCTCGAAGGGCCATGAAAATTAGGAGGTCATTGAGTTTTGTATTGACTTTATTCCTGACCTTAAGCCAATTGGTGTTCCTGAACCGCGGCATAAGGGCAGACTGGAAGGAAAAGGCATGCTAGGAGGGCATCAAATAATATGTATGGATGGGCATTCTCTCACTGAAGCACACTACACAGTTCTACAGAATTCCGCCTTGGTGGCTCCGTATATGGAGGAACACAAGAATTTTCTACAGTCCAAACACCCGGAGAAGTCCGACAACTGGATTACACGCGAACAAACGAGGACTTTCGCCGGTTGGTTGCAGAAACGTGCCCTGAGTGATAGCGATATTCAAAATGACCTGTACTCGCTGTCCCAGTTACCATCTTCGAATATAATGACTTTCAAAGGGTACCAGATAAATGGGAATACATTTTACACGATCGCCCAAGATAAGTAGAGCACCAACCAAAACAGTGGTGTCCGCTTTGATGCAACAACCAACACGGGAAAGGAAACATATTATGGTTACATAGAGGACATATGGGAACTTAACTATGGATCAGGTGATTTGAAGGTCCTTTTGTTTCGTTGCAAATGGGTCAATATGACACGAGGCGGGGTAACGGAAGACCCGCAGTACGGAATGACAATAGTGGATCTCAAAAATCTTGCGTATGCAGACGAACCATTCGTCCTAGCCAATGATGTGGCGCAGGTTTTTTATGTGAAAGACATGTCTACCAGGCCGAGAAAAAGAAAAGATAAGGAAGCGAATGGATCATACGACGAGCCAAAGCGCCACGTAGTTCTTTCAGGAAAAAGAAACATCGTGGGAGTGGATGACAAGACAGACATGTCAGAAGATTATGAAAAGTTTGATGAAATTGCTCCATTCACAGTGAATATTGACCCGAGCAACCAGTTAAATGATGAAGATTTTCCCTGGCTACGGCGCAAAGGGACACACGAGAAGAAAAAGTTTCACACCCAAAGATCTGGGATGTGATCGGCTTCACTATCATCACTTTCTTCTGTGTTTCACACCCAGGAGGGAATGTCTGTAATAGTTAGGGTAGTTAATTATGTGTTTTGGCATTTGAAACGCGAAGAAATTTTATGTGCAAACAAATTCTTTTTCATGTATTTATTGATTTTTTTCTCAGCTAAATGACCCTGAAATTGAAAAGCATTTGAAATGAACTCAGAAAAGGTTGAAAGTTGGCATGGTATCATAATTTCATACAAATAGCATGTGCAAAAAAGTAGAGAGGGTTACGGCAAAAACTGGATACACTTCGTGTACAAAATGGACAATCTTTTTCGAAGTATGAGGGTTTCCGACGAAAACTGAAATGTTATAAAGGCATTTCATTTTTTAAATAACCTAAGCATTACCAAATTGAATATAATGATAAAACACACTAATATTAAACATAAGAAAAAAGAATCACTGAAAAATCTTTTTCCAAAGTTAAGTTATTCCAAACTAGTGATTCACACAAATTTCAAATAATTCAAAATTTAAACTATTCAAATTTGAAAACAACCGGCACTAACAGATCAAAGTTTGTAAATTTTTGTACCTAAAGCAAAGTTATTCACAAAGAAAATCTAAATACAGCAAAAAACAACTCAAAAATAAATAAAACAAATAAAAAAGCAAAAAAATTAAGAAAATAAAAAAAGCCCACCTACTGGGTCAAAGCGGCCTGCATACGACTAGAAACTCAACCTTTTGTTGGGCCAGGATGCAGGCCCGCAAAGGCCCAGTAGGCCCACATGGCAGCAATGAATTGGTAGGCCCAGTAGGCCTGCTTAGGAGAGGAGCTCGAGAGAGCTACCACACTGGGGCTTATAAACCAGTGCGGTAGCCCTTCGACTAGCGAGGTGGGACTAAACTTGCCGCACCGCACTGCGTCAGCGCACCCCCTTTAGTACCGGGTGGTGGCTCCAACCGGTACTAAAGGGGGGGGGGCTTTAGTACCGGTTGGAGCCACCACCCGGTACTAAAGGGGGTGCGCTTCTGCCGCTTGGCGTGGCCAAAACAGACCTTTAGTACCGGTTGGTGGCTCCAACCGGTACTAAAGGCCCATCCTATATATACAACACTTAAAAAAATTTAGTTTCCCTCTGTTCTTCCCTCTGTTTCCTCCCTCCGTCGCGCCGCCCTGCCCCGATCGTCGCCGCCCCTGCCCCTCATTGCCGACCCCGGCCGTCCCCGCCCCTCGTCGCCGCCCCCGTCGACGTCGCCGCCCCGGTCGTCCCCGTCCCCGTCGTCCCCGTCGTCGCGC